>NC_063195.1:35584393-35818303 GCF_017589495.1 Alosa alosa | reverse complement strand
AATCATTGATATCAATTGCAACAGCCAGAGAAATAAAACAGCTGTGCGGTGTCCGTGCTCATCGATTATGAAGTCTGTCTGCAATGTATGCGTATGCAAGGGCTGGCACATGTGATCTCTTATGAAGCCAAGTGCCTGTTTGCAACTGTTTGCTTTCTGTTTCATACTAATCATTGATATCAATTGGTAACAGCCAGATAAATAAAAAATCATTTTTTTTATAAATATGACCTTAGGGCTGCACGCGAATGGCCAGCGCCACGACTCTAATAATGTACATAACATCGAAAGCACTGTGTTAAGAAGGGCTTCCTGAGCTCTATTGAGAAGTCGTGGCTACTTGAAGGATTGCACCAGTAGCATCGGCGGTTCGAGGAATCCGCATGATGACGGTGCGCTGCTGTCACCTTTTAATTTTACGCTACGCTGTCGGTGTCTGGTCATCGCGATGTCGAAGTCTGTAAAGTATGGCGTGCGGGCTGGCATGCGTCGCGATCTCTTATGAAGCCAAGTGCCTGTTTGTAACTGTTTGCTTTCTGTTTGGTGTGCTGTTTACTGAGTGCATTCATATTAATAATCATTGAAATCAATTGTAACAGCCAGAGAAATAAAACAGCTGTCGCGTGTCCGTGCTCATCGCGGATTGCGAAGTCTGTGCTGCGGCGTATGGGCTGGCACATGTGATCTCTTATGAAGCCAAGTGCCTGTTTCCAACTGTTTGCTTTCTGTTTCATACTAATCATTGATATCAATTGCAACAGCCAGAGAAATAAAAATCATTTTTTACGAAATATGACCTAGGCTGCACGCAATAGCCAGCGTCACCAGACTCTAATAATGTACATAACACCGAGCACTGCATTAAGAAGAGCTTCCGTAGCTCTATTGAGAAGATGTGGCAACTTGAAGGATTTGAGCCAGTAGCATCACCGGTTCGAGTCCGGCATGATGACGTGTGCGCTGCTGTCACCCGTTAATTTTACACTACTCTGTCCGGTGGTCATCGCGATCTCGAGTCCGTGTGTGCGGGCTGGCACGTGCGATCTCTTATGAAGCCAAGTCCCTGTTTGTAACTGTTTGCTTTCTGTTTGCTGTGCTGTTTACTGAGTGCATTCATATTAATAATCATTGATATCAATTGCAACAGCCAGAGAAATAAAACAGCTGTCCGGTGCTCATCGCGATTATGGAGTCCGTGCATCCGCAGCGTCGCGTCGCGTGCCTGCGGGCTGGCACGTGCGATCTCTTATGAAGCCAAGTGCCTGTTTGCAACTGTTTGCTTTCTGTTTCATATTAATCATTGATATCAATTGCAACAGCCAGAGAAATAAAAATCAATGTTTACGAAATATGACCTAGGCTGCAAGCAATAATGTACATAACACCGAACACTGGGTTAGCACCGAACACTGGGTTAAGAAGAGCTTCCGTAGCACTATTGAGAAGACGTGGCTACTTGAAGGATTGTGCCAGTAGCATTGCGGGTTTGAATCCGGCATGATTCCGTGTGCGCTGCTGTCACCCGTTAATTTTACGCTACCCTGTCCGGTGTCTGGCGGTCATCGCGATAGCTAGTCCGTGTGTTCGTGCGGGCTGGCACGCGCGATCTCTTACGAAGCCAAGTGCCTGTTTGTAACTGTTTTCTTTCTGTTTGGTGTGCTGTTTACTGAGTGCATTCATAGTCGAGACTTCGAGATTAAAGTAGATATGACATTTTAACTTCATTCTCGAAATGTGAGTTTAATGTCGACATTTCGAGCTTAATCTCGCCATGGCAAAAATATTTTTTTTCTCCATGTGTGTCCCTAATACTCCGTCGTAGTACTCCATTCTTGCATCTCTCGCTCGCTTTAGTCCTGCAGCCACTGCACCTTAGCCCATTGAACAAGTTAGGCTACATTACAATTAATGTATTTTTTACATAAGCTGAATGTAAGTGCCATGGTTTAGTTTCAACATAAATTGCCACGTTGGAGTTTATGAACTACTAATATTTAACAGTTTGCACCACACAAATAGTTTCTGTCAACAATATCGCAAAAAAACACGGGCACAATTTCTGCAAAACTTGGTGAAAAGGTGGAGCAGATCCGACTCAAAGGGAATTTCAAAGTATTTCTATATAGTAGCCTGGCTATTACCGATGTCCTTAATTTCTTCACGTCTTACAACATAAACAAATGCAATAATAGTCTAGTGAAGTCAGAAATGAGCCTGTCTAAAAGCCTCTTGGAAATCATGTGCCATGTTACATTAAATGCGCACTCAATTGCGATTCGAAGCAAAAAGTACCACTGATAGCGAAGGTAAATTGCATTTTTGTAAATGTGACGACGGCAAAACATTTTGTGGTTAAAGTGAATCGTGGACTATTTAATAACCAAAGAAAGTAAAGGAGATTATTTGCACCTCGGTTCACCAAATAAGGGCCGTGGTTGTGTTTCTACAATCTGTTGGCATCAAACGTAATTTCTGTCAGAAACCAAGTAGGCTAAACGTTTTCATTGTCATCGTGAACTATGACGATGCCCATGTTCAGTGTTCAAGCAGTGACATAGGTTTACTGCATGGGGTAACGTGAGGTGCGTCAGAAAAAAGATGGCCCTGTCCCTCTCAAAACACGTTAAAATAGTGTGATTAGCAACCAGACAATTAAAAAAATCCCGGGGAAGACACCCCCGACCCCCGTGTTATTATTATTACGCTATTATGACTGGCCTGCACTGCTAAAACAAATCTAGAGGTCACGGTCATCTCATTTTAGGAACGTCAAATGTAACAAGTAGGCCCATAAGTCAGAAGAGCCACATATGCGACTGATTACACATTTAATTCACCTGAACAGTGTTTGAATCCTGTTTGTAGGCTACTCAATGGAAATCTTGGACCTAACAGTTACTGTGCAAAGCACAGATTCCATTACTGTTATCTGTTATCACAGATTTCATTCCATATTAGCCACCAACAACTGGGTAATGATGTTGTTATACATGTACAAAATACAACATTTGAACACCCATATTGCTGCTGTTGTACTTCATTGTAAATACAGCTGTTAATGTGATTACTCATATTTCAAGCCGCATTTCTCCGGCCCTTCAGTGTGATGCTTTTCATGAACTGGCCCCTGTGATGTTCTGAACTAGTAATAAATGAGGAGGACAGAGGTACTCATTTCATGAACTTTACTGAGTCTCTTCATACATCTACAACTGGTCACTTGATGGTAATCTGTAGTCTGATTGTCTCTGCAGCGTCACCTAAGGTTTTGGATATGCAACAATACAATTATGAGAACATAACAGCCCCCATTACAAACTAATTGAATAGCCCTTTACTACAGCATCCTCTTGCTTTATTAGTGCAATCAATGGCATCTATAGTGGGAGAGCAGATAGCTAACAAACGTTCAGAAAAAGTCCTGTTGGCAAATTTGAGGAAAAGTCGGTAAAGGGGCTATTTCACACAATTTGAGGGTGCTGAATTCAAATATTTTGTTTACCAAGCTCAATTTTGAGTTTTAAGATTGCTAATTAGCATAATTAGCATAATCCACATACTTTTTGGTTTTGCCATCAGATATCATAGGAATTGCAAAAAATAAGGCATTAATATACTCTTTATGTATCAGATATGTTGTAGGACAGGACAGAAATTACCCCAATGACCCTCAAGTAACAAATGAAAATAAGCTAAAATTAAAATATAAATTGAAATAATAGCTAAAATGCAATAGCCTATGAAGTTTAGAAACATAATAAATTGATAGAATAGTAGGTGACTGCTCATTTTTCTGGAGAAAGTATATTGTCACTAACTATTATGAACAGTTGTTAGTCTTTTTTTTACTGTAAAGGCAACTGTGCTTGCCTAGTTAAAACATCTCACTGGTGCTCTTTCCTATCATTCAAATTCCAGCCATGCAGAAAAATGGAAGAATGTGCATGTTTGAGGAGTCCTGAAGAGTGCTATGGAGATTGCATTATTTGCAAAAGAATTAGACATGATATCCTTTATAGTGCAACAAAAAGAAATATTCTCCAGTGCATCATTACTGCATATGATGCTGAAAGGGAAGTGGACCCAGGACAAATCCTCAGCTATGAACTGATTATTGTACTGTAGCCATTGCAGATAGCGATGGTTATTTGTGAAGTGGAAATAAGTCATCCTCACTCAAGTGCTGTCTAGCAATGTGGAATGTCCAGTAGTGATCACTGCAAAAACTGCTCATTCAACACTGGTAATAGATGCTCAAGATCTAGTTATGACACCCATCTGACTGCAGCACATTTAAGAAGTATGCAGGAAAGTTTGCAAGAAACTTTTTTATTGTTATTTGGTATTTGTTATGTGGTAGCAAATTATGTTAACTATCAAGGAAATAGACCTTGTCAGGGCCAGTGGCGCAATGGATAATGCGTCTGACTACGGACAGAAGATCCTAGGTTCGACTCCTGGCTGGCTCGGCAGCAACTTAGGGGCAGCCGTGGACTACTAGTTAGCGCTTCGGACTTGTAACCGGAGGCCAGACCAGTAGGCATGGCTGAAGTGCCCTTGAGCAAGGCACCTAACCCCTCACTGCTCCCCAAGCGCCGCTGTTGTTGCAGGCTGCTCACTGCGCCGGGATTAGTGTGTGCTTCACCTCCTGTGTGCTGAGTGTATTTCACTTATTCATGGATTGGGATAAATGCAGAGACCAAATTTCCCTCACGGGAGTAAAAAGAGTATATATACTTATACTTACTTATACCTAATGTAGGACTGCACACAGATATTGCAACAGATCATGATGTAGGCCTATCTGATTAAGACCTGAGTGGTTGAAACGTACTTATTAAATTACACTGGGAGCAAAGAAGACTATCTTCACTTTTTCCCTTTGCAACTGTCAAAGAAATCCCATAAACACGGGAAGGCCTAGGGTAACATCAGATGGCCTAAAGATTAGGCTCTTCTGCATAGCATTAAGTGATTTTCATGCAGTAATTTGAATACTCTGACCTTGATCTAGCCTACTTTGGCTATTTAAAGCAACACCAAAGAAGCACGCACTATTTGTTTATCCAGCACCGGCTTGTAACATAACAATGTCCACAGACAAGGTAGAATATGTTGCATGATTTTATGAAAGTACGATGTATTGCGACATCAGATGCAAGTCAAATTTGTAGTTTCTCATGTCTCATTCCATCGAACTACAGATCCGCTACCCGATCTGGCAAACTTACATAGTGAGGTTATAGCCGATAGAGGGCCGCGAAGCGAATGCAGAAAGTGCCGTTCACCCTGTTACGAGTTGATGAACCACTGAAACGATTTTGGAAACATTATTTTAAGGTACAAAAAACTCTTTGGTGTTGCTTTAAAGGTAATTTATTGCCAAAACACCACACAATATAAATGATCTATAACAAACAATAAAGGACTTAATCACACACAAACTAGCCTACTATTTTACTCTCTACAAAAATAATAATTATGTAGGAAGTTTAGAAGTTTAAACCCCAGAATTGACCAAAAGTGCACCAAATTCAACACAAATGACTCAATACAGTTAAAGGAGGCCTGCTTCCTTTCTTTTCCAGATATTTTAGGATTTGGATATTGTTTTAGTATCGAGTATCAAGATATTTATGGCAGGTATTGTATCGAAGTCATAATTTTGGTATGGTGACAACACTACTGTATGCCAGAGCCACTCTGTTTTCTAGATGTATAGGTTTGGAGGCTCTACCACCAACAAGTGATGCTGCTCAATGGCATATTAGAAGAGCACATTATCAAGCTCTAGTATGGAGGCAAGCACACATACCAAATCCAGTGTTACTACTAGAAGTAAAATGTTTTTTACTTGTCGGTTGTTGTTGACGGTAGAAGCAGTTCTGCATTATTCCCGCTATCTAAGTTCATATGTACTGTAGGATATATTCTGAGTTAAAGGTTATCTGTGCAACTTGTTATTGTGATGAAATGCATTAAACGGCACATGAGTGCCTCATATGTTAGCAATAAAAATATGGTTGTGTTTTGATTAGAATTGCTGAGTTTATTACATGTTAACTGTAATCATGTTTCCATTAAATACGTTAATACACTATAGTATGACTTCTTTAATGCTCAAACATGTATTTAGTTTACTTAGTTTACTTTTATTTGGTTTTAGTGATTACTTTTGAAATTATCCCAATTTAGGGGAAAATAAGCAAAATAAATCGCTATTTTATGTTAAAATGCTTATTATGTGGCTTAGAACTCAGAATTGAGCTTGGTAAACAAAATATTCAGAATCAGCACCCTCAAATTAGGCAAGAAGGGTGGTTTACCAACTTTTCCTCAAATTTGCCATCAGAAGTTCTCTTCTGTGAAGCTACTCTCCCTCTATAGAACATTTGCCTGTTGATGGGTATCATACTCCATGCCACCCATGTTATTTGTCTAGAAATGATTTGGTCTAATGCAAAAATCGTACATAACTTTTTGTATATAGATATCGCTAATTAAGTTATAATCTCTTATTATAAACCTCATAAGACCTCATTTGAAAAGCATGCTCCGAGTTGTCTCGAACGCAGCATCGAACACGTCCTGTTTGCGTTGCACAACAGTTTGCGCATGTGCAACTAGAAAACATGGCTGCGCCCGTCAGATTAGTTTTCCCTGAGACGTTTCCATCGCATATACCTGCTTTGCACGTTCTTATCAATAGGCAGGAGTTCAATAATTTCTTTCCAGGTTGCAAGGACTCGTCGCTGACGTTGTTGTACTCATATTGCAAGTCAAAGCTGGGTATTCTGTTATGTGCTTGTTTTGTATCAGATGAAGAAACGCCGTGGTGTGAGTCACCTGTGGTGTTGCACAACGGTAACAAACTTGCATTAAGAGTTTTTGCAAGTAAATTGTTCTACAAACACCATGGACTTTCGAAGGCATCAAAGGGTGTCGTGCGTCTCTTTCAACCACTGGTGTTAAGTAAAGTTGTTGTAGGCGCGCGTAGTAGACAAAGTTTCAAGTGGGCGACCTCCGACAAGTTCTCAAATGGCTTGCACGTTCTTGCAGCTTGTCAGGACCAGGCGCTTTTGGCCAGACAAGGAGACCCACTGTCGTTACCTTTTCACTCTCTAGTCTTTGATACCACGCAGGGTCGCCATCTGGCTGACTTGGTTGTGCTGGAGTCCAGCCCTGTGACGCAGGGAGTCATTACCGTCAACACAAGTTTGGTGGTTACTGACTGTCGAGACATCAGTCCATATCAGACCTTGAATGAACAGCTGAACCACAATTCTACTCGTAATTTGATGTCTTTGATCGCTTCGGACTTTGCCCATTATGCCAATAGCCTGGGCAGTGGCAACTCTTTACTGGACAATACAGCATTGGTTGGCTCTGGATTCTCTGGTTTTGTGCAGGCACTGGAATGCAGGGTTGAGATCAGAGTTGTTGATATTCTCAACCTCTGCCAGAAAGGTGAAATCATTTTTAGAGAAGGACAACATGCTGGGTTGGACATGGACAACACAATCTTTCTCAGCAAGAATTTGCTGCTTAAACTTGGGTTGTTTAATGGTGAATGGGTTGTGGTGTCTACATTGTGTGCACCCTCTGAAAGGACCAAGGCATCAGTGAATTTAGAGCCAACTCAAAGTCCTGAAAATTCAGAAAACAAGAGAGCCTCTAAAGCCCGACTAGATAAACACCTTGCCTTGGTAGTGGTGGTAGACTTTGCCAAGAGTTTCAACACAGCTATCAGTGACAATGTTGGTGTTATCTCCTTAGTTCATTGGTTTAATCTGACCAGTGGAGAGCCACTTCCTCGGGGCAGCAAGACTGTGAAAATCAAGGTGAGTTTTTATTAAAGCAGGTGGTTAGACTGTGCAATGAAATGAAAATCTTACATTGTTAGTCCTCTGACGCAAACATTAAATATAAGTAATTAATATGTTTGTGTCCTAGAGCCTAATCAGGAAATAACCTAGTGGCCTATGTCTTACTATTTGAAAATATGTCCATTACAAGCAATTTATGCAAGCAGTTTATTTTTCATATCGCATTACATTTTATTCCTATAGAGATGGAATCCCCTGTCTACTCTTCCAAGACATCAGCTGTCAGAGAGCTCTTCCCGATCAGCCTCACCACCATTTGCCACAGAGCTCCACATTGAGGCAGTCAGATCACCAGGCGTAAGCTTACACAGGCTCTGGGATGCACTTCTCCACCAATATTTTAGTACACCAAGGTTGGTAGCCATGTGCTTCCCTTGTAGCCCAGCCTAGTCCTCAATCAAGCGAACACTCATGTTCACCAGAATATGAGTGTATCATATCATGAATGATTTAGAATTACAGAATAAGGTCATCAATTCTAGAATAATTGTTCTTGTTCAGGCTGGTGTGGCAGGGAGCTGTCTTAAGTGTTCCTACAACTGGACATCCTGAGGTTATTGAGACCTACTATGAAGGAATAACAAGGTAATCCACTTTTTTTTAATTGACATTTGGTAAATACAACTGTACTTTTTGTCAGCCTCTTTTACAAATCTGACACCTACAGGTGGCCAGTCTTGTGCTTTAAAGTGAAGAGAGCATGTGGCACAGCAGACTCAGGACCCTACCTGGCGGATACAACACACTCCCGTCTGTACTTGGTGAGGAGACTCTCTTCCACTACACAAGTTGGGGATTTGGTAGTGCAAGTGACATGAATGTTTGCCAAGTATTTTTGTAAGCATTTCTATCTGCACAGGAGGGCAGCACCAATAGCCCAGCTCCATGGTCTGGCTCAAATGATGCCTCATTCTGGACAAATGTGTCACCTGCTGGGCTGTCAAGCACTGTAGAGCAACTAGTGACCATCATGCATCCCTATATCAGTGAGAGGTTAGTATATTATAGATTAAAGTATTTATTATGTTATTGTGTTATGGTTTGTATAATATTGTTGTATTTTCATTAGGCTGTTGATTAATTTGGCATTATTGTTTATTATTGATATTCTCCTTAATGTAGTCTTACCATGTCATTGTTTTGATTTGATTATTGATTGAATGGACATTATTGTTTTATTATTGCTTTTCCCCTCATTTTCATTGCTTATTTTATTAGGCTATTGATTGAATTGATATTGTTGTTTATTATTACTATACTTATTATATTTTGACCAACATTCTAATCTGTTCCCTGTTCAATTTTAAATATTATGTTATTTTGTATTTGTGTGTCGCTTTGGACAAAGGCGTCTGCCAAATCCATAACATAACCATAACCATTTATAATTTAGTTATAGATTAAGGTATTTATCATTCAGGCGGGTGGTTATACTACCTCTGTGGGCTTATCTGCAATTCAATTCAACAGAATATTGTTATGTTAAAGGCATTTGGCATCTCTTGTATAAAGCAACTTACAGTTTTTTTTACAGTTGTAGGCTTTTTAAACTTAATTCTTAACTATTATTTTCAAGTTGAAAATAATAGTTAAGAATTAAGTTTAAAAAGCCTACAATATCATACATTTTTACTTTTGACATTTTGTTTAATGTTTTTTTTTTTATGCCCTTGTGATTAAAAACTGACTTTCCTTAAAACCCCAAAGCTCATCCACGTTCCAAGGAAGGGGCACCATCTTGCTCAAAGGACCAAATGGTTGTGGTAAAGTCACTGCTGTCCAGGCAGCATGCCGGAGGTTGCACCTGCATCTGCTGAAGGTGATACTGCTGAAACTAGTTCTCTTGTCATTAAAGAGCTGCCGTGTCATGAGGGTATTTTATGCTCTGATTACACCTGGACCGACAGTTTCATATTGTGTTTTGTCAAATTTGTGTCACATCTGTAATAAATCATGTTTTATATTCTTTCTACCTCTTCCCTAATGGTTAACTCCGAACAACCCAAACATGCCACCATTTCCTGTCTCTTCCATTGTGCCCTTGTGCAGTATGACTGTGTCACGCTCTGTGCTGACACTGCAGCTGCCTGTGAGGCCAAGATGAGATCTGCATTTCAGAAGGCGGAACTCCATCAGCCATGTGTCCTTCTGCTCAGGAACGCTCAGCTGCTAGGGCAACCACGGGATGGCACAGAAACGGATGCCAGAGTGCTAGCTGCACTGTGTCAGTTAATAGACAAGGTCCCGTCCAGGTGAGCTCTATGATAAAACAGCCCAACTTTGCCACTACCACCTGCACAGCCCCATTTGTAGACATTTACTAGGAAAAAACGGTTGTTTACCGTACACTAACATGCAGAAACATTGTATACATAAAAAAACATTTTGTATCTCAAACACACTGCCACATTTATTGGGGTTATGTAAAAACATTAGAAGAGTGATCTTTTCAAAAACCTATACGGTAAATTTGAAAACACCAGCAACCAACTTCCACATCTTACCAAACTAACCACATCTTCCACATCTTACCAAACTAACCACATTACTACAATACTCAGCTGCTCATGCCGGCCTCCAACACTGCTGCTTGTTTATCTAACAAGATAACTAAAATATTTTCCAGCAGTACACACTACTAGACCTGAACTAAACATGGTGGAGTGGCTTTTGGGAACTGATGATATCCAAGTCATAGTCAGTTTCAAATCCAGACTCCAAACCTAGCTGTTCTCATGTGCATGTATTAACTGATTTAATGCACTCTACGTTTTATAAAAAACATTTTGGTAGTTCTTTTATTTGTTCATTGGTGAGACACTTTAAATTGCCAATGTGTATGAATTGGGCTTAGAATATAAATAAATGCGCCTTGCGCTGCCTTGCCTTAATTATTGACATGTCTGCCTCTTGCCTCATTGACAGGGTCATAGTGGTAGCTACTGTGAGTAACACAAAGGAGCTCTCCTCAGGTATGCTGGCAGTGTTTGTCCACCAGGTAGTGATCGAGCGCCCGACAGAGGAACAGAGACGAGCCCTGCTAAGCATGCTCAGTGAGGGCCTTCCCTTGGGCAAGAATGTCAACCTGAGCAAGCTGGCTAGGCAGACTGTGGTGAGAGAGACATTTTTATTACAATACTTTCTACCATTCACTGATTTGCCTAAAGGCTATTAGAACCATTTTTAATTCTATACTGTACACAAGGTGTACAATTCATATTCTACACCAGTGTTACACATTTTTTCCTTAGGCTTATTTAATCCCCCAAAATTTGAAATAAGATCTCACTTTTTTTTCTTAAGAATTAGAAGAAAAAGAGAGTATGTTGAGATCTTAATTTCTCAAGCTGCTAGGTTGGAGAATCAGGTGATACCTCAGTATGAGCTAGTTAATTTCTTGTGAGACAAAGAAAAGACATATCCGAGACCACATTTTTCTTTTGGAATTAGTGGTTCAGGGAGGAACCGCAGTAGTTATGTGAGCAGGGAACTCAGCACAAGTGTTCCGTGCAGCCTGTTTGATAGTATGTATTTGAGTGTCTGAATGTGAGACATTCACTGCACAGAGTTTGAGGTGTGTACCAGTAAATGAAATCAGCTGACAGGTACTCTATTCCTCTCCTAGGGATTTGTCCTTGGAGACCTTTGTGCGTTATTGACTCTGGCTGGAAAAGTTGCACACAAAAGGATTCTGAAAACAAGGTTTGAGTTCAGTTTACTCTCCTTTGGCCACTACCCCAATTCAACATATTTAGATATGTTTTAACTTAAGGTTCATCTGATTTTCTGTGCTGTTGTAATGCTTAATGCGGTATTCTGTAGTATGGACACAGGACTTGTGTTAAGTCTGTATATAATTGTTATTGCTTGAGGTAATTGTACATCATTAATGGTGATTAGCTGGCTGTCCTGTAGCTTTCCTGGAGGACTGAGTTTGCAGCAGGAGGAGGACCTGTGTGCGTCAGGAGTGATTGTCCAGGCTGAGGACTTCAGTGTGGCTCTGGACACTTTGCAAGAGATGCACTCGCAGGCCCTCGGGGCCCCAAAGGTGAGAGGCTTCAGGTTGGGGACATATTTTGGCATTTTTCATATTGGCCTCCATTTATGAAGTGCACTGAGAATAATAATAATAATAATAAAAATAAGTTTATTTTATATAGCGCCTTTCTCAAACCCAAGGTTGCTTTACATAGTAGGAAGGCAGGGAAACACAATAACAAACAAACAAAACAATACAACAGAGACAAGTGGGGTATACTACGAAGCATGTTAGACATATCTAGGCTATGTAGACATATTGAGGCTTGACAAAGCCTTGACTCAGGGGTATACGTTAAGTGATACTACGATAGCAGTTATGTGATATATTTGTCAGCTCAGATCTGTGCACGTTCTCGTGTTGGGATGGCGTTATTGTCGTGAAATGTGGAGACGACAAGACCGCCTCTATTTAAAAACAATTACTTCCGCATTCATGAGCGATAGCTTAATCTACACTGCGGTAATTTTTTGTGTCTAACCTATAACATCAAATAAATCAATTGTCATCAGTTGTTGTATGGTATGCACGTTCATAGTGGGATATTTGCACGCACAGCACTATTAAAGCACATTCGAGATCCAAAATGTTAGTAGAGGCGGAGCTCCACCTGTAAGATCCTACACGTGGGATAACTTCGTTTTTCAAGACAATTGATTGGTCGGTGTGCGGTAGATTACACGATTTGAGCTATAACTTAGCACATAACCTCCTCCCGACCAGGTTTGGTTGACAGCATAAGATACCATGGTGATATAGCGACACTAAAACAGATCCACTTTCGTGTCACAGCATAGCCTGGCTTTGAGCGCAACATACCTCGCTAACCCACTAATCGAGATTCGTAGTATACCCCAAAGGGCAGGGAAACACAATAACAATAAAAAAACAAACAAACAAACAAAACAATACAACAAAGACAAGTTATCTGTATGGAACTATGTGTTGGGTGTGGAGGAGAAGTGATCATTAAACAGATAGGTCTTGAGATGTGCTTTGAAGAAAGGAAGAGAAGGACAGGCACCTAAGGGGGTTGGGGAGGGGGGTTCCAGAGTTTGGGGGCCAAGGCACTGAAGGACCTGCCACCCAGGGTGGAGAGTCTGGAGCGGGGGATAGCCAAGAGGTTTTGGTCAGAGGATCTGAGTGAGCGGGAAGGAGTGTAAGGGGTCAGGAGGTCGCAGATGTAGGGGGGAGCAAGGTTGTGGAGGGCTTTGAAGGTGAGTAGTAGTACTTTGTATTTGATCCGGGACGGAACTGGTAGCCAATAGAGTGGATGGAGAATGCTCAATGCAGTCTAGCATTGATGGGTAAGATCTAGTCCTCACTCTTCTCCCTGCTCTCAGATCCCCTCTGTCAGATGGCAGGACGTCGGGGGCCTTCAGCAGGTGAAGAAGGACATCCTGGACACCATTCAGCTCCCTCTGGAACACCCCGAACTGGCAGCCATGGGCCTGAAGAGATCTGGGCTGCTGCTGTATGGACCACCTGGTACTGGCAAAACTCTGCTGGCCAAAGCAGTGGCCACAGAATGCTCTTTGACTTTCCTGAGGTAAACTACCACATTGGACATTGACTGACTATTGAAAGACTGTTGAACATGCCATAAGAATAAGTCAGTCTAGAAAGAAGAGGGCAAATACAGACATTCTATTACTATTACCAGTACTAGACTATCCAAACTAGTAAGGAATAGGTATCAAAACCAGCTTTAATTGATGGGTATAATTGACCATTAGGCTTTAAATGATAATTCCAAATTAGTTAGGGAATAGGCATCAAAACAAGCTTTAATAGTCATTGTAGCAGCCTCTGACACTGATTTTAGTGATTATAAACAACATTCCTAATAGTTTGGCCTTATGCCCATCACTGCACCCATGCCATTTTCAATACAGTCCCTTGCTATTGCCTATTAAACCATGCTAGCTGGTTAGCATGCTAACTTTTCAGACATGATGTGAAATCAACCAGATATTTATGTCAGATAAATGTCTGCATGTAAGAGAAAGCCAATGTTCAACTGATGTTGCTAGGGGAGAGTGGGGTGTGTCACACAGTCATTGGACAGTTCAGTACAGAAAGAAAAAGCAAGTGTCCAACTCTGCTTTGAGAAATAAAAAGAGGGAAAAAAAACATAAATAGAACATTAAATAGAATTCATCTGATGAGAATAATTGGTTCTGCTTTGACTAGTGTGGAACTTCAAACAGCTGGTCAAAGAAGACTTGGGCTCAATGTGTGAGATAAACAAAATGGCTCATGCTTCATGCAGGCTACCTCAGGAAAGGCAATTCATGTTTTGACAGAGCAATTATTTCAGATAATGCTGAGAGACCATATTCAACTTAAGATCTTAAACATTTGTTTCATCTTACATGCAGACATTTATCTGACATAAACTTGCTCTTCTGATGTCTGACTTTGCTATTTTAGTGTAAAGGGACCCGAGTTACTCAACATGTATGTGGGACAGAGTGAGGAGAATGTCAGAGAGGGTAAGTATGGCTGTGTTGGCTTGTTCTGAGAATATCATCTTATCTTAGCTATAACTAGATAATACATTCACACCTGTAGGGTTTGGCAGGAAAAACATGTCCCAAAGTTTTAATTTTCACAAATTAAATCCATGTATCCATTTCATATGAACAACAAATTTGATTGTTAAACATCACAAAAATCTCTCTTTCATCTCTCTCTCTCTCTCTCTCTCTCTCTCTCTGCCTCATCTCATCCTCCTCTCAGTGTTTGCTTCAGCCCGTGGTGCAGCTCCTTGCATAATATTCTTTGATGAGTTGGACTCACTGGCTCCCAACAGAGGCAGAAGTGGAGACTCAGGAGGTGTGATGGACAGGTAAACGTTTTTTAACATTTGGTCACCTCCATACCCGTGTATAGCTACCTAAACAAGTTCTGGGGTTCTGATAGCTGAGCCTGAGGTGCATAATGTATGCTCTATATGTATACATGGCTTTGGCACTGAGCTTGATGACTGTTCACAACCTCTATAGGATGTAGGAGTTGTGAAATGTGAAGCAGAAGCGTGACACCGTGTCCAAACTACATGCAATGCAAGTGACTGTTGTGTAGCATTGAAGTCTCGCTGTCCACACTGAATCTGTTAAATAGGACCTTCTATTGCTTCATATTTCTCGTTCAAAATAGCAGAACAACGTGACAAACTGAAAGAAAATAGAGATGTGGCATCCAACAAGCGTTCTGCTCAAAACGTCACACTGCACAGCACCATGTGTCTGCAGTTAAGACATTCCAATACAGTACCGAAGCCATGACGTAGCGTTGTCAAGGCAGCAATTTCTCTGGCTCTAAACATACCAATCGCTAGAGGTGACCATAGCGGTGGCTTTCTTAATCTATTTAAATGTTTTGGCAATGTTTTTAAGACGTTAGTACATCTTTATTACACTTTGGGAATCACATAATACAACACATATTAATGCCAACACAATCAAATGTGTTTTAGCATGGGCTTCCTCCGTAGAAGAGATCAGCATTTAACTTCACAGCCTGCACTTTTGTTCTGAGTACACAGCATGACAGATCTGGTCTTGAGCAAACCCAGCCAAGGGTCTACAGTCGGATGATGATGATCTCCCTTCAAACTTTCAACTGTGTTTGACTTTGTTTTTTGTTTGTTTGTTTGTTTTGGCAGGGTTGTGTCTCAGTTGCTTGCAGAGCTTGATGGCCTCCACTCCACTGGTGATGTTTTTGTGATTGGAGCAACCAATCGTCCGGACTTGCTCGACCAGTCCCTGCTCAGACCTGGAAGGTTGGCACTTCTTAGACCTTAGACATAGTATATCCACTATATTAATACCTCATACTTATTTTTGTCCTAGCACAGATGTTTTCCACATGAATTGTTCTTTGTATTTCAGGATGTATGTGTACCTATAAAGATGCTAAATGAAAATAATTTTATCTGGCACACAAAGTTATAACATCTTAACTAACACTAGCCTGACGAGCCAGACCCACATTAAAAGGTAGAGTCTGGGCACTCACCGTTCGCAGTGCTCAGTCCGAGGGCCAATCGGTTGTCTTTCAAATTTCCTCTGCACGCAATAGGACAGCGTTGAGTCCCATGCGTTTTCCTACCAGCGGAGCTAGTTGGCTAGTTCACACTTTTGCCATCTTAAAACAAGCTTAACTCGTGTCACACTGTTGGCCAACAGCAACATCCATCTTCTTTGTTTTCAAGTAGCAGGGAATTCAAGCCAAACCGTTCCCACTCTGCCATCAATCATTATGTTAAGCCCGCCTAACGACTCTATACACGATTTGATTGGCCTGATAGAAGTTTAATTTTTTAAGCTCACAAGCCAACAGAGAGTTGCTAGACTAGCCCTGGAAGCAAATGTAATTTGCTGCCGCTAGGGTGCGTCTAGATTTCTAGGCTAAACTAACACATAACAAGTTATGAAACTGATAAAAGTTATCAGTATTTAGCCAATAATTTGTACAAGGAGGAGGGACGTACTGTTTGCAAGGCCATAGCTGATAGTTTGGCTTTGACTTAAAATGTAGTTGCTTTGTAAGCACTGCTATTTCATTCAAATAATCCATGTTGCTTGTCCATTCTTGTTTTATGATCCTTTTATTAGCTGATCTCGTTATCTAGTGTCAGTTCTCATCTTGTGTTATTTTGTCCCGTTTTTTAGATTTGATAAACTCGTATATGTTGGGATCAATGACAACAAGGACTCACAGTTGCAAGTTCTAAAGGCCATCACAAGAAAGTAAGTGTGTGAAGTATGCGTGTGATGGGGTGTCCTGTCCATCCCTGCTGTTGTGTTTACCTGTCTAAAACAACGTTGCCTTCTTTGTGTGCGGTCAGGTTCAGATTGGAGCCTGGAGTGAGCCTTGCGGAAGTGGTGGCACGTTGCCCACCTCAGATGACCGGAGCAGACCTCTATGCACTCTGCTCTGATGCTATGATGGCTGCTGTGAAGAGGAAGATTCAATGGATCAGTGAAGGTGGGTTCCTTGAGAGATTAGACAACTGGTGTGAGCGCAGGGGGCCGTTGATGTGCTGGGGTAAATGTGCTTATGCTAAGAGATTAAATTATTCTGTTAATCTTCATGTAAATAAAATATAATGTAATGGTATGCTTACAGAAAGAATTTTTTCAGGTGTGTTTTGTACTTAAGAATCATACGTGTCATTTATGCTTATTTATTGATTGACTAATGATAATAGATTCTGCAACTTTAAACTCCAAAACCTGCCCTGATGCTGCAAAAGACCTCAATGTGGTACAAGGAAGTAGTTTTAATCACAGCGCTCCTCTGTTTAGGCGCTCAATTCAATTGGTACTTCTGACTGTAGCACAGGACAACAAACACAAAATCTATTAATAATATATAAAATGTCTTCTACAAGAGAATTTCAGAGAATGATTGAGTAAAGTCTTCTCTGCTTTAGTTTTCTTCCCTCCTTCAGTTTGTTTTTCATCATGACCTCGTGTACACCCTCTGTGTCTCTCCCATTTCCTCTGCTCCTTCAAGGCCTGGAGGCAGAGGACGGAGAGCTGTTGCTCTCAGCGGAGGATTTCCAGCAGGCTTTATGCAACATACAGCCGTCCGTGTCTGAACAGGAGCTACTCAAGTACAAACTTATCCAGCAGAAGCTCAACACAAAGTAACCCCACCAATTACACTTGGGCTCTTACACCATCCAACTCAGGCACTTCATTCCCAGAAAATAACCCACAACTCACACAAATCTAACACATACATGTATTTACAGTGCCATCACATTAAACTTTACACTGCTGTCATAACCTCAACCATATGACTGCATACACATCAAGTCAATGTAATTTCAGCATTGTCATTAGACATTTCAATGACCAAACAGTTTGTAAACATGCTTGTGTCATGTACAAATATTTGTTTTCAGACTTCTTTCTGCATACTGTATTTGGTCACACTTTATATTAAGCACATTCATTGACTAGTGATTTAATGTGGCAGGTTTCAAAAAGTGAATCTTGAAGTGTACTTGTGAATACAGGATATCATGCCTGTTTAAAATGCACTACAGCTTCCTTTTGCAGTTTCGTTTAGGTGTAATACCAAGCTGTTTAAACAGTGTGGTCTATTCAATTAGATTTGTAGGTGTAGTACCAATCTGTTTAAACAGTGTGGTCAATTCACTTAGATCTTTGTGGTCTATTTCACCTACAGTATGCTGTGATATGGATCACAAAGGACAAAAGGACAAATTAATATAAAGTGTTACCAAGTTTATTTAATGTAATGTTGTAAATAATGTCTAAAAATGTAAATTCAGAGAAGTACTACTGGAAGTTTAAATTACTTTGCACCTGCCATCACATGGTAGCTCAAAATAAAAGATGAAGACACAGTGAACACAAAAAACAATCTTTTTATGGTATAAAATTTCTCATGTGTAAACTTTCAACCTGTGCAAGCTTTTCAATTCTTGGTGCTCATTAGCACAAAACTCTGAGCACTTGTCCATACTGGGCGTTATAGCATAAACCTCTTTTCCTTCTGTAAATTCAACTGAAATAAAATTAATGATGTCAAATTAACCTTATTATTGTTCCTGTCACCTACACAATAATACTAAGATCTAATTATCGGGTAAATGGCACAATTTGTCTTACATATTCCAATTGAAATGATTACAGTTCAATTTAAATTTCTACCATGACATGGTGTCTGCGCACTACTAAGAGTCAAGCATAATTCTGCATTGATGTTGTAATGCTTTAATGTTCAATTATCTCTCTGCTTTGTGCTTACTTTGCCAGATTCATGTGTCACAATTGTTTTGGTTGACAGCTTTAGTTGACTTCCATGATGTACTGTTTACGTGCTACTAGCCCGATGGATGAGTGCTGTTTTTTTTTTTTTTTTTTTCAGCTATTTTGATATTTTTTTTCCTCCATGCACTCAAACACAGTCACTTTGAACAAATCAGAAAAAAAGAGAAATGCTCTGACCAGAAAAACTATGGACCAGAGAACACAGGCATAGAAGTCATTTGGCTAAACAATTCCAAGTGCTCAAATGTCACTTGAAATGTAAATAATGTACAGACACACTCATGGAAGGATAATGAACCATAACAGATGTGTATTTTAAAGAAAGGAGATGTACTGTACAGATGGCCTTTAGAAAGGATTAGAGTTTGGGTAAGTACATCTCCATTAATCAGGAGGTTTGGATTTCTGTGGTCGATCCCTTGTTTTCACATGTTTCACTGCCCTCTGTTGACTTTTGCTTTTAGTTCGTTGAGTCTGCAGAGTTTGAAATCTTAGCTCTTCCGTGTTGTCTTCCATGTTAAATCCAGGCAGGGTCAGTCTTCGGGCCAAGATCTCAAGTGAAATGTGGCATTCGATTGCAGGTTCTGCAAGACAAATTAAAGTTTGCTAATTTTTTAATAGATGAATTTGTTGTTTTGTTGTTATACAAAAACTGATCACTGGTCAGTCCACCTATGTTTCAACTTGGATATTCAAAATACATATTGCAGTGCCATTTTTCCCCAAGACTCAGGCCACCACTTCTAAGTTCTAACCTAATTAACTCCCAAATGCTTTTACAGTTGTGCGGTTTCTTTTTCTTCTCAGATTTGTGGAATTTGTGCAGTGTCCTTCTTCTGAAGTCACAGCACCACCACTTTGGTGTAATGTTTTGGGAGTCTCACATGCAACATGTAGCCATATTTACCGCTTACGTGGCCTTTGCTACTTTGGTACGCTTCATCCTTTTCCTCCGCATGAGCGTCACCTGAGGCCTCTTCAAGCCCGCGATGAGCAGCAGCAGTCTGGGCCGGGACTTGGTGAGCCAGCTTCTCAGTAGCGTGCCCTTAGGAAACCTTTACAGGGCACATGGGGGTCATGCATCAGATGCCACTCATATTTGTTGCAGGATAATTCAGTTAAGGTTATTAATTTTGTTCATGTGGAGGTAATGTAACATAGTGGTTGTTTATAGCCAACAAACATAATCTCTCAAGCATGGTTTGTACAAGGAAATATTTCAAATCTAACAAAAAGAAAAATATCTCTAGAAACTATCCTAACCTAACAAATACTCATTTTATGTTCAATAAATGCATTTATGTTTCATCTTGCTGAAAAAATATGTAGTCAGTGAGATAAACAAGGAACAGAATATGAGCAAGCTCTTGGGAGCAGTACAAACCATTCTTGTTGGACTTGCTTGAATGCACAGATGTAGGTAAGTTAAAACTATCGCATTTCATTTTCTGCATACACATGTTTCACAAATAACCAGGCAATCACTTGTGCAGAGTTTGTGCACCATTGATTATTATTATTGGTAACTGGAATCTAGTTGGTGACTTGGTGTTGAATTGGGGACAATAACCTCTTTCTTCTTCCTGTTTTTACTCATTTCATCATTGCACACCATGGCCATTTACATTGCCTGGTTATTTGATGTGGAAATAGATCTGGCATCTCTCAACAATGACCATATACTATGTCTCTGCAATCAGAAATCATTACTCATACCATTAATTCACATGCTAGGGTTGTCATTCATATCTGAAAATCTTGACATGCCCCACACACTCTAACTTGATGTCATTAAACTCAAATAATACCGTCTGTCAGTGTTCTGAGCAGAGGAGTCTGGAATGTGCTGTCCTATACAATACAGGCTTGAACCTCATGATCTCAATCTACTCTTGAGGGAAGGGCAAGATCCACAACTGTAGTTGATTATACTTCTGCTTACAGCCATAGACAAAATGATAGTCTTTGTCAATTCATTTTTTAACTTAATCACCCTTTCTATTGTCACCAGATTTGACTTGTAATTTATTCACACAGCTTGATAAAGTGCGCCCAGCAGACATGTTTCTGATCACATATCACAAAGATGTTAACTCTATTAAAAAACAAACTTTCCACATCCTCTCATCAGCTTTTTCACCAAACTGCTATTTTTTCTTCTCCAAACGACTCTTTGTATGAAGATGAAAACCATCTTCATAGACTTGCTAACCAAGGAACTCTATAAGCAGATCACCTCACGCCAACATACACGAATGACACTCAAAGGGCCCCTAATCCGGTGAAATGGAATCCCCACCCATCCAACAAAAACAGAAATCCGAACTGTACCTCAACCAGTAACACTCCTCACCGAAGCACCATAGCAACAGATTTAGCCTCTGGAAAAGCGACACCTTCAGACACAGAGTTCACATTCTAGGCCTGTTGGTTCGCGGGCAGATGGGCCATCCGTCTGCAGCGCTGGACCCGCCACTGGCGTTTTTATAGATGTCCGAGGTCTCATAGCGCCACTGAGTTCTGACTGCTGAGCACCATGGAAAATATAACACCTCTCAATTGTTCGACTTCTGCTTGCCGAGCACTGCCCTACTGGCCGGAGAGAGATCTAGCAATGTTTAGATGTGCTAGGACCTTGCTGAGGCCATTGTTGTCCCTGCAGGGGCTTGATGTGAAATGTACCGAAAGCAACATTGTTTGTTTTGCTGCCTGTTTTTTTTTTTCTGTTTTTCTTCTCTCGCTCTGTGCTGCCTTTTATGAGTGTCAGTGGAGGACAAAATAAGGTCAGATCAAAGTTAGCCTAATGTTTTGTTGATGGTTGTATTTAATGGAAAATTCAATCCATCCTCAGGTACTACTTTTCTCTTATCCAGTTGAAAATATAATTCCTGGTGGGGTTTGATGAGACCCTCACTGTCTTTATTCTGGCCTTAGTCTTCTCCTCATCACGGATCAGGATGTTATTAAGAACAATTCAGTGTTTATTGGGCTCTCCACCCCAACCCGCTTTATTATCATTAAATCATCCAGTTGTGAGGACACCACAATATTTACATTTGAATCTTCAGTTGATTTTGTTAAATCTGCCAATCCAAAAGTGAGCTCCTTTGGCTACCATTAAGCCTGGATCAAATCCTACATATACAACACCAGTGCATCTCCAGGCTTTCTAATGACTCTCAAAAGTCAGGAATTCCACAGGTTGTCACAGTCCCTTAAGTATTCTCCTCCGTGGCCGGCTTGGAATGACCGGTCAAAGATGGGTGATCATGTGGCTTGCTCCCTAAAGACCTTCACTCTAAAAACAGTCTGACCAGCAGGCATTTAATGCACATTAACTATAGCAATACATTAGTGTCTTATCATATTGTTGGCTACAGATAGCTGGTTTTACATTCAAAAGGGCAAAGACTGGCGGCTTCACTGAAATAAATAGTACCGATACCTCCACTCCATTCCCTGTCGTCTTCATGAGTTTCCAATTAGCTTAGTTTCCAAAAACCTTTGTACAATTGAAACACAAACACGTTTGACTTCTAAAATGCATTCTTGGCATTTCGCGACAACTCGAGCCCTAAATATTTCTGTAAATTAATTCCAGAAAAGCACATTTAATATTTGTTAAATAGCACACAAAACAACCCTGCCAATATTAGAACTCAAATACACACTCAAAACATTAAACTTTTTCCACAAAAAAAAAAAAAAAATCATGCCCCAGAGTTAATGAAGCACTTATCTTGAAAGAAGAGAGATCAGCCCTTACCAATTGACCCCGCACATTTGTCAGGTTATGCCCCCCGCTTCCCCGCAAAGGTACATATATGATCCCTTAACAGAGTTTTTTACGCCCCGCACTAGAAAGTTCAACCAGGATGCAAAAACAAATCTGTTAAATAATAGGAGGCCGTGAACTCCCTGGGCGGGCATGTGGGGGAGGGGGGAGGGGGGGACACACAGGGAGGGGGGCTTTTTAAAAGGAGGGTCCACTCAGCACTTCTCACTGACGAGAGCAACGGATGATCCTGTCTGCCTGGCCAATCCCAGTGGCTGGTGATGTGGTTTCTATGACATCCGGCACATCACATATATAAAAAGGTCCCTGCACTTTGAACAATACAAGTAGAGGTCAGTCAAGTATTTCTGGCACAGATATGAGAAAACAGGATAAACCTACCAAATACACACAAACAGCTCCCTGATACCCACTCCCTGTTTGTGAAGCCTTCAGTCACTCAAATAGTATCCCTCATTTTCAAACACATTCCACTAGATTTCAGATGAAATGTCAGTCAGCAGTCTCTATATTTACATTCTCTTATTCTCAATCTTCTTTCTGTGTTGTCTTTGAAGAGAGTTGAGCAAAGCTCAAATGCTGGGCGTACACAGTGGGGATGGGAACAGACTGCAGAGTGCATGTTCTGACGGGGGAGCCACGGCCCTCTAAAGTCAGTGAAATGTGCTTAATGTGTAAAGATAGAGCATCCATATGTAATGAGGGGAGGGGGAGAGAGACCACTCTGTTCTGTTTGAGAGACTTTTTCCTGCATAAGCACTGCAGAGGTGATCTGGGAGAGGAGAGGAAATGGAGAGGAAACTGAAGAGTGAGGGAGGGGAGGAGAGGAGGAGTGAGTAAGAAAGGGAGGGAGGAGAAGAGGCACCCCAGCACTGCATTGCAGGAGGGAGCCTGGATGGTTAAGGGGAGGTGCAGTGTGGTTTGCAAAGGGAATCCCTAATAAATCAGCAGCCTTCTCTGATAAAGAGAAAGACACATACATTAGGCAGAATCTAACCAAAACCTGCTATCAGCACACAGAATTGGTACTGTATGTGCGAGACCTTGGATCAGGTATGAGTCACTTGTTTTGGTAGGCGTTAGCTGTTCAAAAATCTGGCAAGAATGTTGAACCATGCTGCACACTAATTAGAATGTAAACCTAGACTATAAGTGTTGTCACGTTTTTCAGTGTGTTGTAGTTCCACAGCCACAAACATGCAAGCAGCACATCCGAAAATGTAGTGTAGGTCCCCCATACACATGCAAGTTTGTGGTGTAATAAATAGCACTCAAATACTACTGCTGAAGGTTTCCTCTTCAACATAATTAATAAGGAACAACAGCATACATAAGAATAAAAATCCATTTATAAATATAAATCACAATCATGCATTTGCTGGCTGACATAATATGTAAGGGATACTGAACAACAGCATTAAGTTACCATAATATATTAATAATTAAAGTCCTGCTTGCAAAATCACTGCAGGCTTCATCTAGTAATTGTGATAATAGTTATTTTAGACTTGTGCCACATGCTAATTATCTGTTAAAAAGATGCAGTTCATTTAGACTTCAGAATTAGTATTGTGTGAATATCATCATTTGAAATAATGATTCATTTAATAAGCTGGGAGACGACCATCATTCCAATACAGACATCTGCTGCAACAAAGGAACAACAGCACCATTAAACTAAGTCCAGTATGCCTGGGCTCAGGCTGGTCGCCTCCTACCACATCAACAACATAGCTGCAGTGAATCACACAAGAAAAAGTGATCATCCAACCACTGTCATGCAAGTGAAATACGATTGGACAAGAAAAAGTGATCATCCAACCACTGTCATCCAAGTGAAATATGATTGGACAAAAAAAAACTTCATGGTTATGCATATCATAATTTAACTGACATTCTAAAGGACATTTGACTGAAGAGAAATAATTATCATATAGCAGGTGTGTGTGTGCACGTGTGCATGCATGCGCATAGACATGCGTCAACAATTACTTAAGGGAAAATGATATATAATGCAGTCAAGGACAAGAGGTTTATTGCTCATTAATTAATGTAATGTTCCCACCCATGAAATAAATTATTGGTTCACAGAAAAGTATAAAAATATTTAATGAGTAACAGTAGACAGTTGATACATGTATATTTCATACAAAGACTTTGTGCTTAAAAGAAGTATGATTTAATTGAACTTATTAATAATAATAATAATAATAATAATAATAATAATAATAAAATAGATAATAAAAAGAAGGGCTCTTATGTTAATCCATTTAACACAGGAAATGAAGACATTACAGGATTATTACAGGACTCCTGTTTCTGCCTGTACTTGTATTTGCTATAAAAGCATACGTCAAGGAAATTAGATTTTCAGTTAAATTGTGCAAAATATTTCAACTCATGAAAATAAATGTCATCTCGATTCGCCTATCTTAACAAGAAGTCCAGTTAAGTCATATTTACTCTTGCATAGCAAAATCGAATAAACGGATAAATATTTCAGTTAATAATGCTGATATGTCGTGTAGAACACATTAGTATTAAGATGACGGACATGCCTTCCTCTTTTTCATTCAAAATATTGTAATCATTGAGCAAACACTGGTCACCATCATATAAAAGAGACCATGCATAATTTTTATTCTAGTTTAAGCACAAACAAATATTCTTTGGATTTAATATGTTATACTTTCAAAAGTGAAACAATTCACATGATCAACCCCCTTGTTCTCTCCCTGATGATTACTACATATTACCACACACACAATAAACACACACACTACAGACAGCTAGACAAACACACAACTGATTAAGATCCTCACAGTTTTGTGTAATTTATTGCCAGTCTGCCATTCTATGACTGTCTCTTCCCTTTTTTATTAGACATTATTACCTCATTGTTTCAGTGCTGCAAGTCATCTCATCATAAATCAAGTTAAAGTGCAAACCACTCCATTACCATCAAAAAGCTTGGGTACCCGAAACACATTCCCACAGCATGCTAGATAGTGTGATGGGATAAAGTGTTTCAGTTGAGTGATACATAAAAAACAAGACTCAGATATTTAACAAATATACTGAAACTCTCCTGTTTATCCTTGATATGCATAAAAGCTGTCCACTTAAAGACACAGAGCAGCTCACATTGAATAGCAGGGCTCAAATGAGGCTACAGTGGGGGCGGGGGGGGTCCATTATTATCTGATTCCCCTACTCTTACAATGTTGAAGAAAACCCTCAAATGCATTATGTGACATGCCTTTGCTCCTCAGCCAAGCCACACACATCGCTGTCAATCAATATATCGAAGAATAGATCAGTCATTGGCAACCAGTACACTGGGCAACTTTCAGAATCCTACAGAGATGTGTGGCTTGGTAATAGCACCAGTTTCAGATTTAGAAAACATTAGCCCACATCAGTAATCCCCCTTGTGAGCAGCTAATCAGTGGGGAAAGTGGCAGGACAGAAACCCCAGGGCCTAGGCTAACAATCTGAGACTGTGCTACTCCATGCCAAACACAATAACAACATTGGTCAAATGCATTATGTGCATATGCTTACAGCAGAATCTCATTTTCTTCCCACAATTTCCTCATGATATTCTGTCCCCAAGGCCTAGTTTACCTTGAGACATTATGAGTGTTTTCATCCCTAAGACTGAAAGGTTAACATGGATGGAACCTTGTAATTAGAAAGTCATAAACCGTGGGTTCCATTTGATGTACTAATGACGTCAGAGCACCTTTTCGCTGGCAGTTAGTAGTTTGTATTATTTCAGAATGACGTCTGAAAACTCACTATGTAGAGCACAGCATTTGTAAGAACTCGTTCCACAAAGATTTAGGATAAGTTTTAGTCATAAGATAGTGGTCTAGCTTGCTAACAGCCAGCAAACACACTTTGTAAACACCAACAACACAACAGGCACTGATAAAAGTCAGTTGGCATGCTAACTGGTGTATTTTGACAATATAATTAGCGACGTTGTGTTGTAAGAGCTGTTTCACAGGGTTTTCAGGACCAAGTTGGAGCACAAATCTAGGGAAAGTCTAGGTAATTGGTGGGTGTGTTCATCTCTCCCTCACTGAAACATGCACCACACTTTAAAATCTGCATGATGTCACATTATACTATGGTATTCACACATCCCCCCCCACATAAACACACACACACACCCACACACGATGGATGCTTTTGTAGGTGTATGACCACTCAAGATCAAGACGTCAAGGTGAATGACAAAGTGAACATCAAGACTGCTCTCACACCTCACTTGAATACTTGACTTGTCACTCATGTGTTTCGTCCACCACAGTGGCTCTGCAGGGGAGTCCTGAGTAGAGTTCCATTCTCTGGACTCATGAAAGTGTATTGTCCTCGCCGGACACTTGTGAGTGCTCGGGGTGTGAAGTGGTGGACGCTGACCTCGTCTTGAGACGGAGGAGCCGCAGCATCTCCGCCAGCTGTCCCTCCAGGGCAGTGATGCGGCCACTGAGTGCCCGCATCTCTCCCCTCAGCTCCTGCCGCAGCTCCAGCAGGGCCGTCTGCACGTCCTGCTGCTCAGCGGTCACCTGGAACACACGTCTGCCCTCTCCTGCTGCCCCGGTCATCGGCGCTTGCACCGGACTGCAGTCCTGAGGGGTTTGAGACACCCCTTCCCCAACGCTGTCCAGACGGAGGTCACTCTTGGTTATGCCACTATCACATGAATCTGTTTTCTTCAGCAAGATGACTTCATCATGCGACTTTGTCCGGTCTGGCAGCGTCTCCATGGACTCGGCCTTGGCCACAGTGACCCAGGCGTGATGGGTGTGGTCACGCTTACCTGGCGTCTCCTTAAAGCGGCCCCACCCTCGACCCTTTGGCAGCTCTGCTGACTTCAGACCATCTGGCATGCCGTAGGGGGCATCGAGTTTGGCACGACTGGTGAGTTTGGTAGCGGCGGACGAGGAGGATGATGTAATGGGAGCGGAGGGACTCTCTGTGACCGTGATCATGCTCGTGGCTGGAATGACTTCACAGACCAGTGTGGTCTGCTCTGCGCGGATGGAGCCCTTCTCGATGTCCTTCCCCTCCAGAAGGGCCTGCCTCGCCCTCTCCGCGGCCAGTCGCGCCTCCCTCTGCTCCCGGAAACGCCGGAACAGACGACGCACGGGGTGGTCTGGAGGGAGATTCAGCGGCGCCTCGTCCTTTCTCTTCAGTCGCTCCTCCTCCTCTCGTTTCACATCGCTAATTTTACGGAAAACAATCTGCAGAAAAGCAAAACACCATGTAAACATTACAACCGAGTCTAGTAGATGTTCTAGCTGGGTTCTTGTGAAATTCTAATGTTGCCCAGTGATACTGACCACCAGACTGTTTTTGCCTCAGAGCTTTGCCTGGCAACTTGGTTGACAGCTGATTAAATCTGTTTTCGTTATCCCTATGGGTCTGCGTCTGGGTTTCAAATGGACTTGGAATCTATCGGCTGTGACAGTTATTTTTGTTATATTTGCAGTTATATTTGCTATTTATGCCAGTAGTTTTGCAAACACAAATCTTCTGGCATAAATGCTACACATTATCATACACATTAACTAGCAGAAATAAAGATAAACACTTGATTGAAAGCTTCTGCAACCTCTCATGTACTTTCATGTTTACCAACGTCCATCAGATCTTTTGTCCTGTCAGTCTCCCTGTCTCTTCTTTCTCTCCCTGCCTGCTGACAGTAACCCAGAGTTCAATTCAGAGAAGCTGAGGCATTTGTAATAGTTCAGTTCTGTCTTCTGACTGATATTTAACTCATGTCATCATCCTCTCACCAGGCCACGGAGGCCACAGTGGTTGTAAGTAAGGGAGGCATAAAACTCAGCCCTTTTTTGTATGATCTATTATGGAGCAACACCCTATTTTCATATACGGTATGTGGTAAGTGTAAAATAATGCTTTGAACCCACCAGTGTCGTGAAAATGACCGTATTTGTTGTAGAATGTATTTCCTACAGAATTCCAAATGCACAACAAAAGGAAAGTACTGAAAGCTCACCCTTTTCCTTAGGTTGTATGTCAGATGCAGGTTGCGTGCAAAGTGGTTTGAGAAAGCTGTGTAGAACTCCAGAACCTTCTGCAGAGCATCACGCTTTATGATATGAAGGTCACAGTATGTGAGTGCCCGTACATTCGCACAGGACTGTGCCAGATTCAGCTCCTTCCAAAACACATCCCCAAAAACATCCCCTTTTCCTAGAAGATAAACAGTCCTGAGTGAAAGATAGAATATTCCATTCATGCATTTTCAATAACAGTAACTTGTGATAATGGTGATTATAATGGACAGTTTTTCACAGAAGTCAGGCAAGTCATTTTGTATACTGTATTAAATCATTCTGTTGGAACATTGTCAGCAATGGGCTTTTCCTTTGCTTGAGTACACTTTCCCATATGAACTTCTCTAGCAAGAAATGACCACTGCTAAAGCTGCTCACCAACAGCTTAAACCTTTTACATATGATGATGTAATTTACCGGTACTTGCATCTCCTCACAGATCTGGTTCATGCTGGAAAACGTGACTGTTAACAAATTCATGAGCCAGATTCTCTCACAGATCCTGAAAACGGTGCTTGTTTGAATGAATAGATGTGTATTGTGCAGTGAAAATGTTTTTTTTTTCTCAAATCATTAACACATGAAATTTCTAAATTCAGTCCCTAATATGGCATTAAATATTAATACAGTCAGTTTCCAGTCACAAACAAATGCCTGCCAAAGATCATTTCTTGGAAAGGCCTTCAGCTGTGTTGCTTTTAAGCTGAGGGACAGGACAGCATAAATATTTGATTCTCACCCAACCCATGTCTTTATGAACCTGAACATCAAACATATAAGCGTTCTATAGGGGAAGTAAGCATCAGTGGGGGTATTATAAACCACTCTGAGCTATCTTACTCATTTATCTCTTCTGGCATCATCATCTTCCTCCTCCTCATCATCATCATCAAAATTAAACACATGTGAAAATGAGTGCAGGGGCAGCATATTTTAATCTCCATAACTCTGTTCTATCTCTGTGTTTGTAAATAGCACTGTTGTTTTGATATGATAAAAAATGACAGATAACCACCTGTGTTAACCTCAAAATTATTTGCTAATTTTACAAACCCTATTTATTGCAAGACTATAAGTGTATCCAAAGTAAAATGTTATACTTTTAAATGTAAGGTCTGTTACAATACATACATCTTTTGTATGCTGCAGTACCCATGTGTCTCTGATATTATCAGCAAGATGTCCTGAATTATGTAGTCTTTGTCTTTCCCATATTGAAGAATGACTAGGGCATTTGACCTCTGTGTCACCACATTTTATACCTCAGGGAAACAGGAAGTCATGGATTACTGGTGCTTTAAATTTTCAGTAACGGGTGCCAATAATTGTGGCAAATGTGATTTTGATCAAAAAACAAAATTCTTCAACAGAATAAATGTATCTCCCCTTCTATCAGTGAGAGATTCACCAAAAGGCCCTTAATTGCCAATAATTGTGGAGGTTATCGTAAATCCAGTGTCCAAGAATAAAGCTGTACTCTAGGTGTCAACTTCCTATCAAAACGTTCAGAACATTTTAAATGGACTGCATTTTGAAATAGATTTGTGTGTGCAGTTTCACAAACTGTAGAGTTCTGGGGAAACATCACCTTGTAGAAATGTGTGTAAGTTGTAAAACTGTTTTCATTTTGCCTTTTTTCTCCTAGCTTTAGAAATGTCTTACCAGCAGTCCTGCCAATATACTGCCTCTCTTAAAGCACATGAAACTCACCCAAGATGGCAACAACCTCATCATCTTGGATGACCTCTAATGACCCCGACACCACAAAGCAGAGACTGTCCACACTCTCGCCTGCATGGAAGATCAGGTCACCAGGGGCACTGTGAACCGTCTGAAATTCCATAGCAAGAGCACGAAGACATCCATCACTGGCCAATCGGAAGGCCGGGTGTTCTTTAAAAACCTTCCGGTTCAAGTGAACACAGATGTCTGCACGCATGTCTTTTGGACAGATCTGCAGCACCTATAGGTCAAAAATGCAGAACATTCAGGTCATGACATAGAGTTCCATCATGATGAATAATGTCAACAGTGGAGTTTTTTTACTAATAAGCAGTGTAGGGTTTTTAATCTGAGTTGTACAAACAAGAAGTAGTCAGTGCTGTATGAGATGCATCTTGCCACATGCCTTATCAGTATCAATGCCCCTGGACATGGACCAGGTGGACACTATGTAGTCCATCACTCTCTCACTCAGACCCTTAGGGACCTGGTAGAGCTTCAGGAAGTCGCGGACACTGTTCAGCATTTCGTGGTATCTGTTGGTGTTGGCATACATCTGCTGGAAGATGGTGGTGACATTACCAAAGATGGTTGCATACAGAAGGGCTGAGGGGTAAAGAATATAGAAGACAGGATTAGCACCAAACCACCAAAACAAATGCCACCAACACTGTTCAGTATAAATGTAGTTGTTTATGCAATGAATGTTATCTAGCTCTGCACCTCAACTCAAATCTAAACACCATCCCCACAAACAAGACATGAACGCTTGTACAGTAACTCTGACAGATGTAGTTTGGTCTTCTGTTGTCAGAATATCCACAAGCATTCCAAGTGTCTTGTTGGATTAAGCTATTCTACTGCATTTGCCTACATACTGCATTTCTGTCATAGCAGACGTAGCTATATGTGGGGACTGTGTCACGGCTCAGACGATCAGCACTGCCTCTCCACAGGGGTGCCATATGGCTCTGCTGGGACTGCTTCTCTTTGCAACAACACTTCCTATGAACTCATTTCACTTTGATGCCTTTCAATATTTTATGTAAAGCTTTCAGTTCCTGCTAGCACAGCGCAGTCAAATTGTTTTTCACTTTTTTTACCTTCCTTTTTCCCCGAACTTTTCGGTCAATGATACCCAGCACACCGGGCACATGAAATTGGTGAGCATGTAGCCCCATTAGGCTGATACAGAAAATAAGCTTTCGGTTCCCACTAGTAATAATAAATACTGTTTGTATTGGTTAAAGTGTAGTCAAAGGAGATAATGGTAGAAGGAGAGGGAGGCAGAACTCGAACCCGCAAACAGCAGCACATTGGATTGGGAGTCGAGCATGCCAGCAATCGAGCTAAAAGCCCAGGCTGCTAGCTCTTCTGCCAGCACTACTCTTAAGGCGTCCGTCAGGAGGGAGATTTACCAATGCACGTACTGCACTGCTATGGACCAGTTGGCAACCGTTACATGTGCAAACTTGTGTAGATATATTCAGTCCCATGTCATGTTATAATTTTGTCCTCTACCAATTCTAACTCACACACACACACACACACATCTGTCCTCTTTACCCCCCCACACGCACACACACACCCCACACATATACACCTATCTTAACTTCAATGTCCAGCAACTCAGACACTTGCACAAAATACTTCTGTTTATAGCCTTGCAAGCCTTACTTGCCCTGCCAACACACATCAGCTTCATCCAGCAGTGAACATCCAAATCACCCTGAGGCCAAACAAGGCCACGTCACATGACAAGATGAACTCAATACAGCTCACTCACAGCACACACACACCCACCCACACACACACACACAAACAAACAGAAATACATGGGTTTGGTTTGACTTCAAGCATCATATTGTACTATTAGAATATTAGAAATCCATTCATTTCCAATCAGAAGAAGAAACTAGACCTAATCTATAAATATGGTTATGGTTATGGTTTTGGGATTTAGCAAAGGCTTTTGTCCAAAGTGACTTACAAATAAAACAATACAATAGTTAAATTAACAGTGAACAGTTTTAAAAACAATGGTAAGACTACAATAAGGAGAATAGCAATAATAAACAACACTGTCAATGCAATCAATAGCCTAATGAAAATAAACAATGAAAATAAACAAATACTATAATTCACTATAATTAAATGATCCAGATAATGTTACAGTACCAGCAGGTGCTTTGCTTCCATTATGTCCTATGCCAGGAAAGTTTTCCCATCAACTAAAAACTAATTTAACTAGTCAGTCACACAAACAGTATAATTTAGAAATGTCAGTGACAACTGGTAATGGAATGTTTTGGATAATTTTGTCAAATTACAAATTACGTATAATTTTCTTAATTCTTATTTTTCTTATCCATGTTTACACAACTCTTACCTGCAAAAGCATTCTATAACAGCACAACCACCAGCAGCAGTGCCATGTCTCAGTTCACTTCCAGTTCACTTCATCTTGACATTTATTATTTGTGCTTAACAAACATTACTCTCCACCGGCTCCCAGTGGCTGTTCAAATTAAATTCAAGTCTCTGACTACAGCAGGCTTCTGATTGGCACATATCTACCTCTATCATTCATGTCTGTTACTACTGTAATTGGCACTGGTATAAGCAAGAGATCCCTGTTCAGGCTTTTGTGTCATTTGTGGTCATTCTTTGGTGGAATAGCAAATCTAACTTCAAGGCTCCAGACTCACTTTGTGCATGGGTTGCCCTGGTGCACTTAACGTTTTCCTTTAGGTGCAACAGCACATAACAAATAACAAAAAATTCTCAACAACAGGGTCAGGGTCAGATTCATGGTCTTCCAGGTCTTTGCAGAACAGGGGTGAGAACTACAAGAAATTACATTCATTTCAATTATTAATTGTGCATATGTGTTTTGGACATATTTGGACAGATATATAGAAAATATTTTGTAAGACAAGTCACTGTTAAATGTGGATAAACTGATCCTATCATCATTGGCTTATCTATAGAGACATGTGCTTAGAGGATAGAGGAAGAGGAAGCTTTGGCTACATCCCAGGTTATGTATAAAGGCTCAAATCAAATGTCCCCACTTTCCTCTCTGCTAAGGGAGGACAGTGGGTAAATGTACTCTGTTGGACCATCACCCAACCAGTGGATGTCCCTCAGGCCCAAACATACTGTAGCTTTCTGGATTAGCCTTGATGCTGGACAAACATGTGCTCAGTCAGCGTCTGTTGGTGCATAACATTTCTGCATTTCTGTCTCTCTCTTCACTGTCATAATAAAGTCAAAAAGCCAAAAAGACATATTTAAAAAAACTTACATCCAATCATCATCATGGCTACAGCAAAGGTCTTCTCCCCGTCTGTTGTAGGGGCGATATTTCCAAAGCCGATGCTGGTAAGGCTGGTCATGGTGAAGTAGAGGGAGGTGATGTACACCGAGTCCTTGCTTGGGCCGCCCTCCCATCTCCCAGTGCCCGTGGCGTTGAAGCGATATGGGGTTCCCATCGTTTCGCTCAGCAGGTACAACCAGCTGTCTGTCCGCACCATATTGGCGTCCTCGTCGATGACTTCATAGTCGCCGATGCTGTACCAGATGCAGGCCAGCCAGTGGGAGGCCAGCCCGAAAACACACACCAGCAGCACCAGCACGGCCGCGCCGTACTCAATGTAGTGGTCCAGCTTACGCGCCACGCGGCCCAGACGCAGCAGACGCACCACCTTCAGGGAGCTGAAGAGACTGCTGATGCCCTTCAGACAGCAGTGGATGTGGAGGAGCAGCATGGGGAGAGCAGGTAGGAGGAGAGACAGAGTGACTTTGGTTACTTTCACATCCGAAAAAAGACATGTCATAGACATGGAGGAGACAGCATATGAGATAGGAAATAATTTGTCTGAATATGAATCTACTTAACTATAAAACATATAATTGGTCTTCACAATCAGGTACATTAAAACAAGCAGTGTCCTTTCTATGTCGAACGGTGAGGTTCAAACATTTTAATACTCAGTGATTCTATAACTGTTACTAAATATTACCTTGAACAATTTCTGAATGTCTGAAAATGAAAGTTTGAATTCCTTTTTGTTAGACATGTGAAACAAAGACTGTCTTCACTACACCTGCAGATTGCAACATCACTGTCTCTTATTGGGCATCTTAACAATGTTCACTGAACCCAAAACAACTCACAAGGTATGTTCACCACAGCTTGTTATTTCTGCTCAAATACTGCAAAATGTGACAGTAGCGCTTTGTCAACGCTAAGAGAGCATAGCTTACTGCATGGGCACACAGACACAAGCACACAAACAAAGATTCAGAGAGCTGGATAACGCATGTTGACATGTTAGACCCTTTGAGGCATTAAAGTGTTCAAATCAACTCCCTTTCCCCTCTTTGCATTGGCACAACAGAACCCGGGAGACAGAAAGAGAGCAAAGCAGCAGAAGAAATGTAGGAATAGCCGGCCAAGACCGGTCTGTTCTCTTCATATTTATCCAATTATTTAGAAAAGAGGAGAGTAGACGCAATGATTGACTCCTGACGTGCAATTAGAAATGCATCACATGGTGATTTACATTTATATTATATCATTAATGGGTGGATGGAGTTGGCATTTTCTTACATTTGAGGGAGCTCATTACTCATTGTGCAATTCAAGCCTGCCTTTGTGATGGACGTACAATTTAACATTGTAGTAGAGAGATGGGAATGGGGAAACCTGTCTTCACAAAATGAAGTACAGTGACAGTCTCCACAATGTCCCTCAAACTGTAATACACTCTGTCACTGGCTTGTGCAAATTGTGTTTTAGTACTACTACAGTTAATACTGTGCAAATAGGAGTTTCTGTGTATTTCATATGTAGCCAAATGTGCAATCCATTACATCTAAAATTGGCTTTTAAAAAATCGTATAATTTGACCTCACTGACCAAGTATATTCTTTTGGCCTTTTTATGCCTTTAATGAGACAGGACAGTGGAGAATGACAGGAAGCGAGCGGGAGAGAGTCGGGGGTGAGCTCCAGAAAGGACCACGGGGCGGGAATCGAATCCGGTGCCCCAGCCAGTCGCGCCACGGCTGGGGGCTGACCAGTGGTTTTTAATGTGTCTCTGCAAATGCAAGAAAGACAGAAAGAAAGCTGACCTCTCCTTCTGAATTGTAGAATTTTTCATATTCCAGTTCAGTCTGTAAGAGTCTAAGCTATAACTCCTATGGAACTCTGGGCATCCTCACTGGACCAACACCTGTCGTCGGCCTTTGAAAAGTTTTTCCAGATTTAAAGAAAATACAACTCCTATTAGCTGGGAGTCAGGCTGAACAACTGGTCAGCCTTTCAAATCCACACTCAGAGTGTTCATGGTGGTCTGAAACAGTTCCACTGGATTCATATTGAGCTGGGGGCATACAGTAGTTTAAGAGAATAATGGATTACATAATGGGCACTTTATTTTGTGTACTAAACTTTAAATTACTGCCAACTGCACCGGCACACTGAAGTTTTAAAGTGGAGCAGCATAAGAGCATGGTCTCTCAGAGGAATTCTGCTGACTTGGATGCCGTCGAGTCTTCACAGTTATAGAAATCTGGACAATTTATTGCCGCTCATGTTCTGTTATACCCACCCTGGAGAGCTAAGACTCTGGCTGTTTCTCAAAGTCAAGGTGGGATTCTTCAAGGCTGCTATTTGAAGGATGTTACGTCATCGAGTCCCGTCGAAGTACTCTTCCAGTGTCAAGCATCCATCAAAGGCTACCAAATTCTAGCAAGGACAAAGTCCTTAGTTTTGCTGAATTTTCGAGGATGCAAGTGTGTATGCTCTGCGTGCTCAGAACAAATACAATCATGTGTACTCATTTATGGAGCAAGGCAGATCACTATGTATTTAAATGTAAACATATCCTCTTATTGTCACTATGTAAAGTAGCCTAAATGAAGTATGGGCTCAGGTAATTTTGACAACTTTAAACTCTCACACCTTAATTGTGTAAAAAAGGCATTTAGGGTATTTAAACATTTTCCAATGAGAGCAATTGCAAGCTAATTAGTGCATTTTTCTCTTCACGATTTTGCTTAATGGTTGCTGCTCTGCGGTTTATTTTAGCAAACAAATAAAACATGTATAATTTAATTTATTGACGTGGGAGAATGACAGTGGTGCATTCATTGTTTTTCTAATAGAAGTGGCAGGAGGCATGATTTTCAATAAAGCACACCTGCAGCTCCTGCACACTCGCCAGTCTGTTCCATTGTGTGCTTTCCTAATGCTAAGAGGAAGCCTTTCCTCATCTTTGAAGGATTTGACTAGGCAGGGCTCAGTCCTACCGATCTACCTTGTCTCTGTTTAAGACAAGCCTCCATTCAACAAACGTCTTGGTGACTTTCAGCTCAGTCTACTGTGACTTCCTCCTATACAACAATTATATATTTTCACTTCAATACACTCACGCATACCTTAAGCAATAGTATACTATTTATAACTGTAAATAATCACTATTTAATACTGTTCATGCTGATGTAAATTAAGTTGTTGGTCCAGACAGTAAAAATAGGGGTAATAGGGTCATATAAACATGAATGGGCACTTGTAATGGAAGTTTATATTGATATAAGATTTGGATTGATAGTATTGCATTTGTGTGCATTGATTATGTAAATATTGGGTTATGTTGTCATCCTTTTGGGGATCACAGTAAAATTCAAGTATTACATTAGAACTAACACTTATTGCATGTCATGATTGATAACCGTGTCAGATTTCTTTCTTTTTTACTTAGTAATGCAAATCTATGGAAAACTAAAAAGCTGCATGTAAAATGAGACTCTACTAATTAGATGTTCATACACTGCCACACATTATATTTCTTTAAAAATACTTCAAGAGAAAAAAAAACATACCCACCTCATCTACATTCTCAAAGGCATTGATGACATCATAAGGTAAACAGGACAGCAGGTCAATGACAAACCAGGTCTTCACATAGTTCATGCGGATAAGCTTGGGGTCAGATATCACCTCCCCTCCTGGTCCGACAAACGTAGTATGGAAGTTCAGCACAATGTCCACCAGGAAGATTACATCCACAATGCTGTCCACCACCAGCCAGGTGACATTGTTCTGCTTGGTCTTAAAGGAGACGTTATAGGGCACCATAATGGCTGTGTAGAAAGTGAGGATGAGGATGACCCAGTCCCAGGTGGTCTTGAAGGCACAGTAATGCAGGATAATGTGAGGAGGGGTCTTGGGAGTCTCTTGCTTATACTGGGGAAGAATGTCAGAGCCCAGCTGCAACACCTGAGGAGACAGTTTGTGACAGTTTGTTTGTGACAGTTATGCCATTGAAACAAACACACACACACACACACACACACACACACACACACACACACACACACACACACACACACACACACACACACACACACACACACACACACACACACACACACACACACACACACACACCACCTCTAGCCTCACCATACTTGGCACTGGCATACCTACACTATGTGTTAATGTGCCAAAACAACATTCTGTTTCTAAATGTGGAACAGACAAATGAGTTGATTGGTCATCAAGGAATGTGCCTTCAAAGTCAGACTGAGCCCCAGCTCACTTATTGACCCTTCTTTTCCCCACACAGATATCTCAATCTGCTCCTACACTTCCCATTGCAGCCTTACTTTGACAGTAAACACTATATTGTTGTCTATTGTCATCTTGCTCTGCCAAATATTTGATGTTTACTGTCAATAGGTCCTTTGTACTATTATATAACACATTTCTCTGAAAAGGTATTGTATACTTGTACTGTATTTGCATAGCATGTGTTTATTCAGTTGTATACTATTAAACTGTTATTCTAGCAGGCCTGTCTGCATATGTGAGTTCATAACAGATAATTTACTCATTTGATTGTTTTTCAATATTCCATAAAATTGACATGCTAATACCCTTGTATACCCTGCACTCTCACCATGCCTTGAACTGTGTGAGCCATGTATTATACCATTGTACCATAGAACTGAAGTGCTGACATGTCATCCCTCTGTAAACAAACTTGGTGTGACTTGACATGACTTGGTATGACAAACACTACCTCTGCCAGACGTGAGTGCTTATGGACATTCTCGCCTTTATGGACAGTAGGAGCCAGCTGCTGGATGACCCCACGGCTGCTTGTCAAAGCTCGCGTCAGACGAGCAAACTTCCCCCAACCTTAAATCAGAGTAAATAAATCAAAGAAAACAGATGAAAGCATGGACTGACAAATGAAACAAAGACCTTGCCCCTCCACCTGACTGTCCCTTATTAGCATCGACAGAACATTACCAACTAAATCCTGCTTATGATGAAATGAACATATCTGGGTACATTCACAAACCTTTTGATGAATCATCTTCAATAGGTTGCTTGAAAGCTGTAATGTCGTTGAAAGTACATAGAAACAGCACCACTTTATCTTGTTCATTCCGAATCGGGGCAATCTTCACAAAGAACCACACCGGCATTCCTGGAATCATTAATCATTTTCAGTCCCAAGGCATCTTTGTCTTTTTAGACCTATTGCACTTTATACAATAGAAAGTGTGTTAATACAAATGGCACTCACTGTTCTTCTTGTACATGAGAATTTCAAAGGAGAAAATTTCATAGTTTTCAAATGTTTGTCGAACTTTCTCGCATGTGTCTTTGTCTGTGAGCTCTCCATACATGAAGCTAGGAAGAACAAACCAGAGGTTACAGAGTTGTTTCAGTTTGATAACTTTAGTCCCGGGATACCTAATTAGGTAAAGTATGAACACAAGAAGTAAGGTGACATGTAGCATTGTGTTGGTTTAGATCAGCTCATCACTTGTGTAATATACTTTTGTGTTAAAGTGTAGTCATAAGACTTAAATACCTAAATGTGCATTATTAGATTGGTAAATAGATTCTAGTGTCTTGCATATAGCATGTAATAGAAATGTGGGTTAATTATGAATATACTAGTATGTATCTCTGAAAATACAGGTTTAGAATTGTAAGAGCAGACACATGGTCTATTTTCTGTGGTTTATGATTGTTTTCAATGTAATAATCCGGAGAACATAAATACCTGCAGGTGCTGCTCTTCTGCATAACCTCAGCACGATGATAACCAGATAGTTTGCAAAATCCATCATTACTGTACACAATCGGCCAGTCCACAATCTGAGCATTGCCCAGTACAAAATTTGTGTCTGTAGGGAAAGTAAGTTACAGAGAGATATGGCAATACCAAAACTAAAAAATGTTTTGAAGCAACAGCAATGTTGTATTCTATATCAGTCCAACAAGAGCCACTCATTCAGAATGTGAGAAACAAAAAGGAATTTGCTTGAACTCTGCTAGATATTTAGGAGTTAGGCTACAATAGTTTGGCTTGATGAGTAGTCACAAATTGGCCTAAATGGGTGTAGAACAGTCACAGAAGGTCTGACCTAGACCTGACCTAGAAACTGAGAGCATCTGAAAATACCTCTAAAAACTGGATCAAACTACGTAATGTGAAGATGTCAAAACCATGCTGAACGGGACAAAGGCACAGCAGATTTGGGCAGTATTGAAATCCAGCCAATGCTGTCCTTTAACTACCATGACCAAACGTTTGTGAACGAGGTTCTGATAGGGTTCACACTGCTCACCTATAAAATCAAACGTAAAAATGAAGGCTAGGTAATGAAGGGAGAGGGGTACGGGACAGAATGAGCCGGTAGGATGAGCTAAATTTACAAAACAGATCAACTGGGAAACGAGGGGAAGCAAACAGAAGATATCACAAATAACTCGAGGGTGCACAGAAACAACATATAATTAAACCAATTCAAAAGGAAATTATACCTGTCTGTCTATGAGATAATGTCCAAACTGAAAGTTGAAAAGAAATATGGTTAAATCACGTTGATGAAAGGATACAAACGCGTACTGAACGCGACACGCGTAATCTGTACTGTACCTACCCAAAAATGGATAGCTTTGGACGTTCATCAATAACGCTATTCATTAGCGAACTTAAGAACGATTCCCGATAACTATAACGGTGCTGCCAGCTCAACTGTCATGCATTTGTAATAAATACAACAGTAGGCTATTACCCTACTTTTTACGATAACCTACCACTACAATCACTGGGATAACTCTTGTGCCATTGCGCTTTCAAGGGCAACTGCCCACTGCGGCATTGAGATGTTTACAGTTGGCTGTACGTGCGTATTGTGGTCATTATGCTATAATATAAAGATAAAAGTAAGGGCATATTGCATGTGCATATTATACATCCCGTGAACCGTTTCAATAGTCGTCAATATTTTAATGTAGAAACATACAGAAGCTTTTCTTACCGTTTGATCGCCTAACAATATTTTCTAGAAAAGTATTCTGTGGGGCCACGAGACCTCTTCGACCACCAGCCATACCGGCTGCAGATTCAGTGAGCTTACGCTCAGAGTGGGCTGGTAGAAGTATCCGCAGGACAAGAGCTTCTGTTTGCTGCCACCCTCATTAGGCTATCTGTTGGTAGGCCTATGGGCTACTAGGGAGATGTAGGCTACGAGGTTTTCTCATTACGCGCCGGCTCGCTCTCTTATGGAACTCCCCTTGCACGGCTCCATGCAAAACAGTATCAATCGAGTAGAACCGATGGGCAGAGGTGGGTAGACCCCTTACCGCCCACACGACAATGCAATGCAAGTGATCTCCACCTGTCGGCGAAAATTGGACACTTCACGACTACATCTACAAACGATGGCGAAGCAAATGAAACGTTGAAGATGTTGCAGACACAAGGCGGTACATTGATGAAAGAAATTGGTTAGTGATAGTCAAGCCAGAAATCATTTTAATAGACTAGTACGTTTCCTAGCCTACTAAATGTTAGAAAATAAAGTTGAACCAAACACATCTGTTTTTTATTTGACCTTGAAACCATTGCAGTATTTCTGGTAGCGCTATGCTAAAACCACAATAATGACCATGCGTTTTGTTTAGTCACTATTACCCATGTAGATTTTTGTAATAAACCTAGGCTGTAATTAGGTAAGTGCAGGCTAACACGTATTTTGAAAAAGCCACTACAAATAAATGTAAATACAACACAGTCGTTTTTCATTAGTTTAAGTAAAATATATAAGATTATGTCCATACAGTTAAAGTTTATGTCCCTCAAATTCTGGTCAGAAATTTAGTGAAACCCATACAAGTGAGCACTTGGCCTTAAGCCTACATACAGTTCATGAGCACTGTATGTAGCTCTGGTGGACATTCCTGCTGTTAGCATGCCAGTTGCAAACCTATGCATCAGTGTTGTGAAGAAAAGAGTGGCCTTTTTAATCAGCATATTTTGATATGCCACACAGGTAGCTGTGGCCTATTAGCCTACAGTTGAACACTTTATAGCTTACTTTAGACTTGATAGCCTATTCAGTAGACCTATACTGTATTTCCAAGGCCTTACTGCAAATGCAATAAAACACATAACAAAATTAGTGGAAAGATGAGATAGGCATCTTACAACTAAATGTAAATCTTATGCCTAGGCTAGCCTACTGAACCGTATTGGCATGCACACTGATATGTCCAAGACTCATACAATAGCCTACACTGATCTTGTAGTCTTCTGATTCTGGGGCCTGTACAGTAGTCCTAGTCTATGAAAGGACCTTCTCCGGTAAAAGTGCAGGCCAATCTTATTTAACGGGCATAACAAAATGCATGGGTGTAGCTCCACCTAGTGGCATTTCAGTTAACATATCTAGCCATTGCAGAGACCAGTTAATGTTGTTGTTTAACAATAGCGATGACTGAAAACAAAATATAGTAGCCTATTTTGTCACAATATTTTACTATTCCTAAAAAAACACGGCTGAATTTCCACCATATCAGAGAAACCAAAAGTCTTACACATCTTAATTGCGATATATTACAGAACCTTCCGCCAGAAGAAATAGTTTCCCAAAACATTGAAGATTTGATTAAGCCAAAGGTGCAAATAATTCAATCAACTACATTTAGTTCATTTATGTAACAATATGTTTTTACACGTATGTACAACAATGTCATTTTATAGGGAAAAGTGTAAGATCGTTCTGCACAGCAATGGAGGATTAATACTTGACTGTGGCACGGTGTCACAGTTGCGTAGCAGTGGGGTTATTGAGGGAGACAAGCTGAATAATTTGTGCATTGAATGCATTTAACTGTAATTTCTTTTAGAAATATTATTTAGCGCTCATATTTATAATGCCGGGAATGATGGATAAAGGTTCAGAATATCTTGGGAAAGGTAGATCTAATGGAACAAAAAGTCCCTCAAATGCTTCGAATGGACATTTTTCTGATGAGAGTGGCAGTGACGACGAGCACGGTATAGCCTCGAACACTTATTTCCAATACGAATGCATTACATGTTTTGTCTGGACTTTGGTCATTAATTGCAGTGTAATTAGTGTGTATGTAATGATGCCATAACACATATTCATATTTATTTGCAGATGTGGGTATGCGTGTGGGATCTGACTATCAAGCAAGCATTCCCGATTACGACCCGGGTAAGGCTAACTTGCCTTTCTCAGCTTACGTTGGTTGCACTGAAAGTGATTAGCAAAAAGGCTCATGCTACCTGGGGTGGTAGCCTCGGTGTGTTTTGAAAATACGATAGCAAGGAAAATATACATTATTTTAGTGCAAACACTCAGTTAACCAACTTATCACATTGTCGGGGTCATGCTGTTTATATTTTTTTATTCGTACACGTACCTGTACGTTATAATGGACTTTGTATTTTCGTGCTAGATGCTAGCAGCTCCTAGGCTACCTGGTCGCACAGTGTCGTCACAGTGTCATAGCACTTCTACTACCCCTGTTGATTTTATGGCAAGATTCAACTGTCGGATCTCTTGTATTAACGTTAGGCTCTAGTTTGCAACAATATAGGAAAGGAAAGACCGAAATGGAAAAAAAATACTAACACACTTACGACATTGTGCAGGTGCGACAAAATACACTGATAAAGACATTGGTGGGATGTTAGTGTGGTCTCCGTACCATACTATTTTGGACACGAAATGTAAGTGTAACCAATTCAAATTTGAACACGTGGTTTTGTTTATTTTTTTTGAGCGATTGAATTTTGCTTCATCCAGTGTTAACATTAACTAACAATTGCATTCTTCACAGTGGATGAATACATTGCCATTGCGAAAGAGAAACATGGATACAATGTTGAGCAGGTAGGTTTACAAACTTCAAGTTCAAGAGTGAAGTTCATCAATCGCTCAATACCACGACAGCATGTGTTTGTTTAGTTTATTTGTAGCGATAACAATTTCATCTGTGTTGTGTTTATTCGTAAAATAGGCTTTGGGCATGCTTTTCTGGCATAAGCACAACATAGAAAAATCTCTAGCGGACCTACCCAACTTTACTCCCTTCCCCGATGAGTGGACTGTTGAGGACAAAGTTCTGTTCGAACAAGCTTTCAGTTTCCATGGGAAGAGTTTCCACAGGATACAACAAATGGTAACTGGGAGTGCAAACATCTAGTTTACCTTTTGAAATGGGAGGTAGTTAATTGTATGCAGCAAAAATTGTATGCTGTTAAATTATTTGTGACTGGCGATATGCAGAGTAAAGAGATTTGGACACACTCAAGCCCTGTAAAGGCAGCACCAGGCTCAAGTTCACGCTCATATATTTTGATCTGTAGAGAATGGATTTAGATGCTTTCAACTTATTTCTTGGGTCCAGTGCACTACATGATGCCAATGGCTACCTTACTGGATTTGCCAAGACAAGAGCTTGTTTCTTCACATTCCATATTTTTGTGTAGACTTCACTAAATCATAAATGGGTAGTTTATAACACCAAATTTCGGCTAAAAAAAATCAATTTAGATAGTCATTTCTTTTTTAAGTCTAGGACTAGACATAATCCATGTACTGTGAACCAGCCCATAATGTTCAGTCCAATTCTAAAGGAAGATTGGTAATATATATCTTACACTTGATAGGGCTTCTGTCCTAAGGGGGTTAAATATGTGTTATTGGACCACTAGATGGCATTATCACAATCAATAATATGTTTTTCATACAACCTTCTATGTAGCTTTGTACTGGTTTTGTACAAAGGTGACGGGTGACAATTGTGAACCTCCTGAAATGTCAAAAATGTGCGTTCCATCATTAGATCCTAAGTGGTATTGTGTTTGCTGTAGTTGCCAGATAAATCAATATCCAGTCTTGTCAAGTACTACTATTCCTGGAAGAAGACCCGATCCCGGACAAGCTTGATGGATCGGCAAGCCAGGAAGTTGGCCAGTAGAAACAATCAGGAGGAAAGGCATGTTCAATTGGTCTATTATTATTATTTTTCTGTTGTTGTTTGTTTATTTGTTTTGAGAGTTGTTATGTGTTGACATTTTTATTGAAATTGCTATGAGTGTGAAGAAGAGTATTGTCAGGTTGATCTTTGAGATGTTGAACTGAGACATTATTTTCACACCTTAGTGATGAAGAAATGGATGAGGCTAATCCCATTGAAGCGAATGATAGTGATTATGATCCAACTAAGGAGACGAAGAGAGAGGTACTGGAATTCTGAATGATTCTCATTCACTGATGTGGAGTATAATGTATGCGACTCAGACACTGCATGTAAAAGTGACCCATTCTTACTGTCCCTTCTTCCATCCTGTCCCTGGTCAGAGCCACTCGGAGACACAGATGATGACCTCTAAAATCGGATTGGGTCGGCGGGACCACCAGACGCTGCAACACCGGCACCACTCTCAGCGCTCCAAGTGCCGCCCCCCTAAAGGCATGTACCTGACACAGGACGATGTAGTGGCCGTGTCCTGTAGCACTACTGCTGCTAACACCGTCCTCCGTCAGCTGGACATGGAGCTGGTCTCCCTCAAAAGACAGGTATGGCTCCAAACGCATTGCTATTCTTATTTTTGCCGCTACATAAATGTTCAAAGTGAATAATGTAATGCTGGTGTGGTGTGTAGCATTAGACATTTGGATGAAGTGTGTGTGTGTTACCATTTATTATTACACAGCTGTTCATAATGCCGTAGAATACTCCATTCACTTGAATGGACCTTCCCAACGTTTCCCAACGTCTGAAAATAACAGACTGCTGTCACAGAAAATGGGTTGTTTGCTTCTTATATGTCTTTTATATCATTACACGAATAGTTGGTTCACTTATTGCAATGGAAAGTGGACGTCAGCAAGTAATACGTTGCACACAACACCTGAAATTTTCAAGTTCTATTTGTTTGGCTTTGACTATTTGTATTCTCAGCGGAAGCCACAAAATGGTAAAATCATTTTAAAAGACCCACTGAGTGAAGTTTCTTGACTCGTTGTGACAAGTAGCCGTGTAATAAGCTGGATAATGTATTGTCCACCGATCCCGTTTGCCCTGTCGGGACTTATTTTCCGATAAATACCGGTGGACAATACACTATCCCTTACTTAGTTCTTATTAGTAGTACCTACTAGCTCACCGCATATGTGGTTCTTTTCATACTGCTGTTTAGGTTCAGAATGCCAAACAACTGAACAGCAGTCTTAAACAGAAGATGGAGACTGGTATTGATGATCTCCGTCTACCCGAGGTAGGATGGGTGAACAAAGATTTTAAACTTTTTAGTAACTTCAGAAACATTTTTTTCAATTATATATACTTTAAAGAGAGTCTAATGTTTTCCAGCATGGCTTTCTTGTTTAATCTCATTTTAGAGTAACCAAAAAGTCAATGCACGGTGGACCACTGATGAACAGCTACTTGCAGTACAAGGTAGGATTTAAAAAGTTCTTGAATGTTTGCAAACTCTTATGTTTCACATGGCCCATTTTCTATTCCTTTTTTTAACATCATCACCATGATCTTTTCTGTTACAACCAATTTTCTTTCAAATGTGTCACTTTCAGGTGTCAGGAAGTACGGTAAAGACTTCCAGGCCATTGCCGACGTTATCGGTAATAAGACAGTGGGGCAGGTCAAGAACTTCTTTGTGAACTATCGTCGCCGATTTAACCTGGAGGAGGTGTTGCAAGAGTGGGAAGCAGAGCAAGGCACACGTGCACCAAACGGGGACAGCGCCACCTCTGGCGAGGACACGAAGAACAACTCCAACACCCCTTCAGGGAAAAGTACAGATGAAGAAGAGGAGGAGGTTGTGGAATGTTACTCTGTTTCTTTCCAGAATAGATGTTAACCACTTATGTATGCTTACTGGGGTGATGCTCACAGAATAACATCTCTCTCTCTCTCTCTCTCTCTCTCTCTCTCTCTCTCTCTCTCTCTCTCTCTCTCTCTCTCTCTCTCTCTCTGTGTTTAGGTGACTCTGGCCTCAGGTCCGTCTCCAGTTTCGCAGGCTTCTTCAGGTCAAGCAGCAGCCAGCTGCACCACCTCACTTAACCAGCCTCCACCTCTGCTGCGCCCGTCCCTGCCTGCCACCCCAGCACTCCATCGCCACCCCCCACCTCTGCAGCAGCAGGCTCGCTTCCTGCAACCACGGCCCACCCTCAACCAGCCTCCGCCCCTCATCAGGCCGTCCAATCCCCTGCCTCCGCGCCTCAACCCACGCCCCACTGCGCCCACTGCTCCCTCGGCGTCTGGCACGGCTACTCCAGCTGTCCAGCAGCCCCCCACACTCATGGGCATCCAGCCTGAAACACCGTCCCCTTCTCTGCACTGAGCACATGCTTCTCCTATAAGAACTGAAGCTGAGCAGATATTGTTTTTCATTCTATCTTTAAAATGTCTGCCTTTATTCTTTTTATGGTAAAAATGTTCCTGGGGCACTACCAGCCAAATAACAAGAGCTCTTTGTAGAGCCAGCAGTCTGTAAAAAGGAGGAAACATGTAAACCTGTAGTTTTGTATTTATTTAAAGATTTTTATGTAACATTTCATTTAGAATTATGTAATCATAACTTATAATGATTATTCATGTGTAGATGTCCTAGTGTTTTAATAACTTGCTTAAAAAAAACGTAATTGAAATTTCACCTGAGGTTATGTTGGCACAATCTTAAAATCACAGAGCGTCAACACTAGACTCCAAAATATCATGGCAGGCAGAACTTTTTGTGAGTGTTTTTGTCGTTCCTAGTAATGTTCAACATTTATGCTCAGTGATTTTAGATTTGTTAAAATACGCATTTGTGATTTGTATATAGAAGCATTTATTTATTTTTGTACTTGGTGCTATGGACTCTTATTTTGTTTTGTCCAAACTCTGGCATAACCTAAACCTTCAAAGTGCTCTTATAAGACTAAGAGAAAATAGTTCTTAAAAACTGGAAGATAAAATGAGGATGAACTCAACTGTGTCTCTTTTTTTTCCAAATTGCTTTTTAAAACTTCGTACAAATTTGTGTTGAAGGTCACTGTTCCAATATGTTGATGGACAATTACTTATTTTAATCACAACAGTTACATCTCAATATATTTGTACTTTTGCCTTCAAATTGGCATATGTAATGTTATTGGTTACTCTGAAGAGAATTGGTATTCTTGATGCACTTATTGGTATAACACTCCTGTGATCAGTGTAACACTAAAGAACCACTGGTTGTCATTTGTCTCCAGTTATGGTGCAAGGACATTCAAGGCAAACTCTCATCCTGCCAATGAAGCTATCTAGTGAATTACATACTCTGGTGTTGCATCTGTGTATGTAAGCCAAGGGTTGTGAAATGAAGACTTCTTGTCTTTTTTAAAAAATAAAAAAAATCAATGTATTTTTGTTATGGAACTGATTCCACATTGTTCAGCATTTTTGCAGCTGTTTTGTTCGATTGACTTTGTATTGAAAGCATACATTTTGTTTATTTATTTCCATGTCTTTTAGTCTGTTGTTTTCTCTTGCCCTCTGACTTTGTCTTGGGGTTTTAATGCTCACTTGTAATTGTTCACAGCTGAATATCACTGAACAATAAGCATTTTTACACCAACACTATGGTATTTGGCATGTTTACTAAATCTCAACTATAGATCTACAGTATTTGATTTAAAGGCAACCATAGAAGCTGTAAATGGAATATGTCTTTTTTTTTCTTTTGTTTTGTTAAATCACAGCTTAAATGGATGAATAACGTGGCATGCACTGAAATGAAAAAAGGCTGATTGTTAAGTTCTTGTGGAATTGCATTGTATTTGTATGTAACAAGCTGAATAAAATGGAAAAGTAAGAAGCTTTTTTTTTTTTTAAATATCCCAGATATTGTACACTTCTAGGAAGGCTGCTGAACTAAACTTTCAATGGGGATGTTGGATGTTTGCCCTCTAGACCTCACTGTAGTCTTCCCTCTTGCGGTAGCCTACTGTCATGCCCCCATGCCCTTGGTAGGAAATCGCACATGCTGTGGAGACCTCACTTTGTAAAGACTTTTATACTGACTTGTTCAGGCACTTGTATGCACATACGTCGTTATTCCGAAAAATTGTATGTCTGCATGCTGAAGCCTAAACTGTCTTGCATTTAACTTGAGTAGTTTATTGTATAATGTTGTACTATTAAACAGGTACTCTGTGCCTCAAACTGTAAAGTGGCTACTAAGCTTTGTCTTAATTAGTGCATTTATTAGGCTATTGATGTAGGATAGCCTTTATAATTTATGATGACATTAGACCTCAAACATTGGACGTTTTTATTCTCGCTCTCTCTTCAGCATGAACTACAGTTCCTGTCATGTCTTTTTTCCGCTCTTATTGAGTGGCAACGCGCCATGTTCAGTTCTGACGTAGTAGGCTGTGCGATTTGAGCGACTACCGTAAGAAGCCCGTGCAGATAGGCTATATTCCTGTAAGAACTGTCAACTGAACAGGTGGGACAACTGACTATCCAGACCGTAACATCTACGCACATTTTACTTCAATTGTGAGGTATATCTGCATTTGGTGAGTTTTAAAATCATGCATTGGCTTAATAACAGCACTGGTGAAAACGAAAGCAAGTTCAAATGACATTTATTTTAATCCTATAACACGCTGTACATAAAATATTATTCCGTCTTTAACAGGAGATAAAACACCAGGTTTATTGCATGAAATTCATGTTAATGTTGTTCCACAAGAGCCATAACTACTGGTCTTTATGTAGCATGAGATGGGGATTCCCCAGAAGTGCTAAGAACGCTGTTGTAACAGTGTATTGGTGCTGGCATTACGCACACCATCAGCATAGTTAAGGTGCATGAGAGCAACATATAAACTACCCCACTGAAGACTTTTGTCATGCTCGTCATGCATGTCACTTTTGTTGTGCCTCAATGAAAAGTTTCTACTAATGAGGTACTAGTGAGCTCTGATGGATATGGAGGGAAGTCATGTTGTCTGTCAGCCTACGAGCACACCGTTTCGGAAGGGGATTTCTGTTTTGCAAATGTAGAGTGTAGCCTATTGGTTTATGTCACTAGATTTAGTTTATTGACCTATGTGGAAGAGTCTACCTTTGTAACATATTTACCTAAGCATTGTTAGCCTACTTTAAGTGAATATTTGTATGACGTTTTTCACTTATAGGCTATCATACTCATGTCCGCAGAGGAGAATGAATGCGTATGGTCGAAAGAGCAATCAAGACAGTGTGGTGGTGGTGGTGGTGTGAAGTCATGGGAGCTGGAGTCTCTTCTTTCTGCCCGGACTCTGCACTTCGTGGAATGTATTGGGGAGCAGTACATGTGCCCTGTCTGCAACAGTGTCGTGCTGAATCCCCACCAAGCAGGGTGTGGACATATATTCTGCTATCAGTGCATCCGTGTACTGTTGTAAGTTGGCTTTGATGGGAGGCTAGACTCATCCCATTGCTCGTTGGTAGTCTTTCATAGACTATATTTTAACAAATGCTTGAATATTATCTTTATCTCCTTTCCAGAGACAGCAAAACGAGTCCAAAGTGTCCATTAGACAACATGCTTATCAAGTCAGACGAGGTAAAAATATACTGTACTGTTAGGCCTATACTGTTTTCGAAAATCTGCAAAAAGACAGAGGAAAACCCTTTCACAATATTTGATTGTCATGGCAGGTGTTTCAGGACAACTGCTGTCGAAGAGAACTGCTAAACCTGGAAGTGTACTGTACAAATGCATCAGCCTGCTCACACAAGACCATTCTAAGCCGTTTGCAGGTTGGCTTCACACCTGAGTAGCACATATCCCTTTTCACAATTATGGATGGGTGCTGGATCAGAGAAATAACTCCAAAAGTAAAATAAGAGAGAGTGATCCGCACACCATATAGCTCCCTTGAAAGGTTTTTTTTATTTTGCGTGCAACGTTTCGAGCCCCTGGCTCTTCCTCTGGCTTTACACCTGATACATTCAATCACTTTGTTGGCCTAATTCATCTTTCGGAATGTTGGTCCTGTCTGTCTTTATCTTTTTGATGTTTCTGATGTTGACGATTATTAGGCTTAAAGGACATGGAATTGTGCTTAAACTCACCTATGACAGAGAAACCCATACTCAATGTAGTTTAGCTCAGGAAATGCCACATGGATGAAATCGAATGTAAAGTAGAAAGACTAGAATCAAATATAATAAAATAGCTAAAGTAGCTAAAAATATTCATAAATCATAAATATTGTATGAATATGTCACTGCTTGCCTCTGTCCCTCCCTCTCTCTGTTTTATAGGAACACCTGAAATGTTGTGAATATGAGTCTGTACAGTGCTCAAACTATGGCTGCACAGAAGTAATGCAACGAAAAGACCTGAAGGAGCATCAGAAGAGTGGCTGCGTGTTTCGTCTTGAGCTGTGCACTCACTGTAAAAAACCTTTCCCACTGGGCCAGCTGAAGGTTGGAAGTGTCCTATTTCAGTCACCTGCAATGAATCAACAACAACAAATAATGCAAATGTGGTGATGTTAATGTTAAGCACATAAAGCTACATTTATGTCCACAGAAACATGAACAAGCCATTTGTCCTGAGGGTGAAGTGGAGTGTCCCAACAAATGTGTTCAAAGGATAAAAAGGAATAAAGTGAGATTTCACCTTCAATTTGCTTTGCTCCACCTAGCTGGATCTGAGTTTTAATTTGTCTCTTGTCCATTCACCAGCTCCATGAGCATGCTGACCAGTGTCCTGAAGAAGAGATAGATTGCTCTTACCGCAAATATGGCTGCAGCACCAGGGTATGCCCATGTTCAGACTGCTCTTGTTCTGCCAATGTCTCTCAGTCATGTTGTAGGAAGAAACATTTGACAATTCACATTTCACCTTCACTGACTTTTGATGTCTTGTAGATGATACAGACTAACCACCCCGTCCCTTTACAGGCCAAGAGAGCTCTTGTTCAAGTCCATGAAAGTACTGAGTTTAATCACCATGTTCTGCTGGTTTTGGAAAGCAATAGTATGCTGGAGAAAAAGGTAAGAACAGTTATTAAGAAGTACCAAACAATTCACAAAGTATAACAATCAGATTTCCTTCAACACTCTCAAATGCACTCCTCTGTCTGTCACTCTTCACTGCTTAACGTGCGCAGGTAGAAGAGCTACAGCAAGACCTGGTGCACAGACACAGTGTGCTGCAGAACAGCTGTCTGCTGGTCAACACGCTGGACAGAGAGGTCTCCAAGTGTGACCGCACCATTTCTGCCCTCACGGTAAGATGGCACTTGAAGCATCATCAAAACTGTGACTAACTTAGCATTTTCTCCAAATTGTCTAGTTTTTGTAAGAAAGCTGAATATAAAAACGACTTTTATTTGTGGAAAGACGTGACACTAGAAGTTAGCACTAATTGTCTTCTTAGAGCTGTTGAACCTGAACATCCCTGAAGTTTTCTGAAAAGTCAAATCCTTGATGGAGTTTAGCTAACCTTTGACCTGTGATGTTTTGCCTGTGTGTGTGTGTCAGTGCTCTCTGGAGAAGCAGAGAGAATGTGTGTCCAGCGTACAGCAGCAACTGCAGGCTCTAAGGTGTGTATTGAGAACAGACTTTGGCCAAGAGCAGCTGCAGAGCCTGAAAGCCTCGCTGGACTCCCTCAGGCAGCGGGTCGATGCAGCGGAGGTCCTCCGAGAACATCTGGGTGAGAGGACATGTGAGAACACCCAGAACATGCTGGAAGATTTCCGCAGCGTCGACACATTCTGCAATTCACACTGATAAGCTTGCCATCTCAGTCTGGGGCGCGTTTCCCAAACGCACCCCAACTAAGTTGCTAACCTGTTTGCTAACCTGTTAGCAACTTAGTTGGGGTGCGTTTCCCAAAACCATAGCTGCTAACCTGTTAGCAACTTAGTTGGTTGGCAATGGGAAATTGCATTGCAACCAACAAAGTTGCTAACTTAGTTAGCAACTATGGTTTTGGGAAACGCGCCCCTGATGAATACCTGAATGTAAGGGTTGCTCTGAGGACATCCAGCTATGTGTGACTGTTTGCACGCGTGCCCCTTCAGGTGTTCTGGAGCAGACCTGCCAGCGCCACAGCCGTCTCCTGTCCATCCATGTGGAGCAGCTGCAGAACAACGAGGAGCGCTTTCGCCACCTAGAGTCCACCTCGTACGATGGCAAGCTCATCTGGAAGATCCGGGAGTACCGACGCAGGAAAGAGTCTGGCATCCCGCTCAGCGCACCTCCCTTCTACACCAGCCGCAGCGGCTACAAGCTGAGCGCGCGCGTGTACCTGGGGGGCGACGGGCCCGGCTGCGGGAGCCACCTGTCCCTGTACCTGATGCTGATGCGCGGGGACTTTGACTCCCTGCTGCCCTGGCCCTTCCACCAGCCCGTGGTGTTTTCAGTGCTGGATCAGAGCGGAGCGCGGAGTCACATCACTATGGGCTTCACCCCGGACACTGACAATGACAGCTTCCACCGGCCCCGCAGCGATGCCAACAAGGCTGCCGGTTACCACCAGTTTGTCTCCCACACCAACTTGGAGGCGCCGAAGAATGCCGTGTATGTGCGCGACGACACCCTTTTTATCAAGGTGCAGGTGGACACAGTGGGACTGGAAGACCTTTAGCATACTCACAGCTGACCGACAGTTCAGTTATGTGTCTGTGTTGTAGATTAGTAGTAATGCACGGGCTGGGGCCACTGTGGCGCAAGCGGCTTCAGCATCCATGCCAGGAGCCATTGGGGACCCAGGTTTGAGTCTGGCCAGAGGTCATTTCCTCACCCCACCCCGTCTCTCTCTCCCACTCCCCCAGCTCTCTGTCCCCCTTCACTGTCCTGTCTGCATGAAGACAAGGCAAATTGAGAATTATGTGTATTCACATTTTTCACCCATTCAGTTTTCATGAAGTTGTGAGTTATAGATATCTTGTTAATCTAACCTAATCTAAGTTATCGTGTTAATAATGAACTTAAAAGTCCCCCACAATGTGAATTTTCAACAGGCAGCCTATATGTTTTTTTCAAAGCTAAACTCATGCATCTTACAAATACATCTTTGAATATTCTTCACTGCTACATTGTCATTTTTTCTGTTCCATTGTTTGATGGTACTAGAGCACATCCGTGGGTATGTTAACCGCTCCATGGGGGGGTGGTGGGCCAAGTGAAGCAATGTGTGAGCACCGTTTCTCCTGGTGGTATTAACAGGATGTCATAGTGTGAAATGACTCAGGGCCATGGCCTCTTTCGCACCATCAGATTCATATGGCAACTTCAGAATAGCTACCAGACACTGCTTCACTTCAGCTCGCCCTCTCCCTCTCGACACAGCCTCCACCTGAAACTTCCGAAACCGTTTCAGAACCTGCACGCCTGCACTGCACATCTAACCCTATCCAAAGCACACGGCACACAACATACAACACAGCACACAGCGCCAGTACTACTGTGTAACACAGTTGCAAAAATAGACACAAAATTGAAGCCAAAGGCAACATGATACCTCAAGTGTAATGCAGGGCTTTGTGGGGGATGAAAGCCAAGCAGGTGGGTGACAACAGAGATAGCTGTGACTCGTGTGATGAGGCCTCCGCTGGCTATTCATAGCTCTTTTGTTAAGGAAGGACAACATTCATCAGTAACACATATCTTCTGCTATTGCTTTGCTGCCTGGTCTGTAGCTGGCTGTGGGGCTTCTAGACTCTCTGATCTCGGTGCACTTAAGCAGGCTTCCCCTACAACCAAAAAGATGTGGTCACATCAGAGGAAATGGAGGAAGTTCAAATGTAAGTTCCACCGTTGGTCTAACACCTTTGCATGTCCTCTGTGGCATACGTGTGTATGTGGAGTAACTATTTAGTAAGACAAGACGTGCAACCTTACTGTACTGTCCTTACGGCATGTGTTGTCCTTTTGTGGCTTGCTAGTAGATCTTTGCAGTGTGCTTTCATTCTGTTAGCAGATGTGTTTCTAGCTGCAAGAATTAATTAAACATTGGGAGATTAAACAATAGCTCTGTTGTGCACAGTTCTCTTTCTGAGGACAAACGTTAATGCCAACCTTATCTTTTCAGCCCCACTTGAATTTCCTTTGGAGGCCAAGTACAGGCCTATTCTTGAGGTACCCACAAAGATTGATTGAGTTATCACCTCTCCCTAAACAACATTGACATTCTTGGGAGGTTTTGTAATGCCTTGACCAGCAGGGTATTACCATATTATTCAAATTGATGTGTAAAAAGCCCAACTTTTCTAAGGGTTTCAGTTTATACTGATACTAGTTTAAGTCATTGTCTGAATGTACTATTTACTGTGTCTTTTTCTTTACTTTTTCTATCTTATTATATGAACCCATGGAACAACAGTGTTGTTATTTGCTAATGCACTACCACTCATCGTGACACACCATGCTTTGTTGCTTCTTCAGAGCACTTTTCCTATAGACCCCATGAGCCGTTTCAACTTGAAGAGGGGTTCCCCTCAGGAAGAGTTCCCCTACTTGAGGGGCAATCATACTTTAATGGGCGAAATCCTCACTCTGCATCTTTACACGCGACAGTTCAACCGGGCCACAGAAAGTGGAGTCATCTTTGACGATATCATTCGGCCTGGCTTAGAAGACCCTGGTGAGATGTTTGAGTGTGTGTGTGTGTGTGTGTGTGTGTGTGTGTGTGTGTGTGTGTGTTCACTCCTGTGTATGTGTCTTAAAGTGTCAATGAAACAAGTCAGAGGTAAAGTGTACAAAGCAGCATGTTTACATCCCCTCTGCCCTGCCCCCTCTGTGACTCCTCATGGAGCTTGGGGAGGGTTTGGGTTTGTGTGTGAGTATGCGCTTACCATGCAAATTCAAACCATTAATTTTGTGAGCAGACAGGTGCACTGGAAAATGATACAATACAGTACAATTCACCTTTTAGTGCACAGCTCTAGCACATATGGCTATATGTCTGTAATTAGTCAACAACGCAATGTGTGAAAATCACTATAATGTAATAACTTTAATAGTATGTATAACTATAATGTATTTCTGTTTTAATGCATCTTAAGCCATTAATAGTAATGCTAGTATACCATGTGTACACTGCATAGTTTCCGGAAGTTAACTGTTGTGTCTGATGTCATGTTGCCTGCCATCATTAGGTAAGCCCACAGAGCCAGGTCAGGTCAAGTCAGTGGGCTGTTTGGCTGGCGATGCCCAATCCTACATCCTCTTCTGTGACTTCTTTGACCGCATCATTGAGGCCTATCATGACTACAAAATGACCAGTACACAGGAGAGTGACTTCAACAGCGGCAACCTAAAGGTTTGGTCCCACCGACTGCATACCACGTGCTGGATTATTCCTCCTACTGCATGTGTGTACTGTGTAGTGAGGTGTGTGTGTGTGTGTAGGGAGGGGAGGACTTTGATGCGGCCTATGCTGTGAGCTGTGAGATCAGAGCGGCTCGCTGTGTGGAGGACTTCTGCTTCCCAATGCACTGCAGCAGGGGAGAGCGCAGGGCACTTCTCTCACTGGCACAGAAAGGTACCAGACACACTCGGACATCAGCACGGTCAAACACATCAGCAAGTGTCCTCAGAAGAGATATCACACATCTTGCAGTACATTTTGATAGTACTTTGTGTTGGTTAAAGAGTTGGAAATACTACAAATGAAGTTATATTATCATATGAAGTTATATTATCATACCATGATGATCATATTAACTTCATGTTAAAATAATAAAAATACAAATAATGAGCAATAGTGTTTTGCTTATTCCTATGATAAACATATTTATATTTTCTTGTATTTCAAGTGGGGCCTTGAATAGTATACATTGAATCTACTTAACAAAACAACAAAAATTGTAATCGTCTGTGCTGACAAAAAAAGTAGTTTTTAATTTGTCACACTGCTTAAAAGACAAGAGCCAATACAGATGCATGGTAAATGTGATATTTCATCCATGGGTTTTGTATAACACATTCCTGATGGCTCATTATTCAGCTCTGACCAAGTTGTCTGAGGAGTTCCCAGGCAAGCTGTACTCGATGGAGCAGCTGAGTCAAGATGGCGACGGGAAGGGGCTGTCCATGATGAGCCCATCCCCTGCCATGTGCAAGATTGGAGTGGCCCGCGATTGGCCCAGTGCCAGGGCTGTGTGGTAGGTAAAACAAACATTAGGTCTAGTCTATCTATATTGTGCTTCAAAACTGTTCATCAACAGTAATGAGAGATTGTCATTTGGGGATTTTGAATATACACATGAATTATATTCTCTCTACTCCCTAGGGTGAGTGAGAACGGACAACTGGTCATATTGGTCAACTTTGAGGACCATCTCAAACTTGAGTGCACCAGGACAGACGCCAATCTCCAGCTGGCATTTGACTGCATCTGTGCCAACCTGCTGAGGGTATGGGGAGATCTTTTTGCTATTTTATTGTCTGGAACAACTTGAACGCTTAAACCACTTGTGCTCTGTATTTGACTCTATTCCATCTGTCAAAGCTGGAGAAACTGTACAAAAATCTGCGCCACACATTTGTGTGGAAGGAACACTTGGGCTGGGTGGTGAGCTCTCCTGCCGAGGTGGGCACAGCCTTGAAGGCCAGCGTCACCGTCAGGCTGCAGCACCTGCCTGGTCACAAGCGCCTTGAGAATGTCCTGGACAGACTGCGCCTCCACATGATTCCTACTGGTACTACAGCCACATCAATTCTTTTTCACCATGTATTATGGTATAGAAATAGAGCCATCTGATGGGTAGCACTAACAGGTCTATAAAACTATCTACAACTGGGTTACAGACTAATCTTTTGCCTCACAGTTTTTTCCAAACAGTTTACATCAGCAACATCTATATGTAGATATTTGGTAAACCCAGAACTCTGCATGTATACAGATCATCTATGCATATCACCAAAACTAGGAGTGTGATATGGTCTTACCAAACCCCTCCCCAAGACAACACTACTCTATGGTAGGTGTATATGAAGTAATGCAATTCTCCTGTCTTAGGCTGACTAATGAAGATACAATGGAAAGGACAGCATCCAATGTGATCTCATTCAGTGTCCCTTACATTTGAGACACAGATATCAGTTAACAATTTTGCAGCTAAAAAGCCAAGCAAGCACAATCTGTCCTCCCAGGACAAAGGGGCAAAGACTGAGGCACAGACATGGATGGGAGTAAAACTAAGTGCAGACCTAGGGTCAGTTCTCTGTACAAAAAGCAAACACTATGTTTGTGTTTTCATACAAGGGTAACAGGGGTCACAAACTTAAAGTTTCATCATTGGTCATAATCAGCAGGTAGTTTTTCCAGTGAGATGTCATATAATGAAGCTAAACCTTATTTGGAAATACAGTGCACATCCAGTGTCACCGTATCCTTTAGCAAAGATTTAAAATAAAACGCAGTGTAGTTATTTTATCTCACAATAATGGCTTCAAACTCATTTAGATGCTACGCTGACTTAAAAACAGATAATGGAGTCTCTGACTGTGTCCATGTGTGCCGGAAACACCTAGTACTGCACCATGTGACTTGTCATGTGAGGAGCATGACCCTTTCCTTTGGTTCTAGATGAATTGGTGGGTGGTTGGTGGTTGGTACCCAGTGCGTTGAAAATAGACGAAAAAGGGAATTCTTGCATTGTGTTACTATACAATATGTCTTTTTGTTTGTATTCTGTAAGTGGTATAAATTGTCCCTTTTGAGATCATACATTACCATGTATGCCTTGTCTCCTCCATAGACAAACCCGGCCTGTACATAGTGACCAACACTCCCACCATTGGCTTCACAGAGGTGGGTGTGGTCCAGCTAGTTGTGGATGGTGTGAAGCTGCTCATTAGCATGGAGAAGAGGCTGGAGAACCACGGGGGAATAGACGATCTAGTACCTACACACAAACTCAGCGGCTACACAGACACACAGCTACACGTCTAAAAGGAGCAGCTACACTAGGAGTCCTGTGATGACAACAAAGTTTATGTGTCATGTGTAAGGTAAACGGTCTTCATATGGTTTTTAAAAACAATGTGGCCCTTGTTGTGGAACAGCACATGGTGAATTACAATATGCATACCTAAAATTCTGAAAATAAATTACCTTTGTCATTTTGTTGGCTATGGACTGAAAATGACCACTGCTCATGTCAATCACTCCAATTTTGGGTACTTAAACTAAAAGACGAACAAACACTTCAGAGGTTCCTTTCAAGTCTCTTTTAATAGTGTGCATCAGTGAGTTCAGACAACCAGTCAACTTTTTCATGGATGTTTTTTTTTTTTTCAGGATGGTAGTGAGGGGAACAGGGAACAAATCAAGATATGGGGTACGGGGGGGAGCTATTAACTTATTCATGACTTTTGATCACAGACCACTGCCATCTGGTAAGGCAACAGAAAAAGTGTTCTCCAGGTGACAAAAGTACCATCACAATAAAAAATAAATCAGTGCCATCCCAACATCACCCTTCAAACCCGCACACATACACACACACACACACACACACACACACACACACACACAAAACACACACACACACACTCAGTCACATACATACATTACCCACACACAGCTACGAGTAGGGAGAGGTTGGGGTACTCACAGTTTAAAACCTTTACATATTTTTTCTCTCAACTGAGAAAAAGCGCTTCAAATAATAAATGGACTGTATTGTATTCCTCACCTTCCCTTCCTGTCCCTTTAAGTGTGTAGCGTGAGCATTGCTTTTCCCTCCTGCTCAGTACTGCTATAGAACAGTTGGTGATAATCCCAATACAGACTTTCATTGCACATTTCACCCTTTTCACTTAGTACAAAGGAATACCATACACTCAACTCTAGTGGTTTTACATCAACTCTTCCGCCAGGCTTCTCTCCATCACTCAGTCTGAAACAATGGAGACCAAATCATTAAAATGACACCTCCTACATGGGGAATATGCTTGGGTTTCTAACTTCACAAGGGGCCAGGGTGCAAAGACAGGCAGAGCAGCAAATGAGAAGGCATGATGTATGACAGATGAAACTTATACTGTTTACCATGTTGTTAGTCGCTTTGGCTAAAAAAGCGTCAGCCAAATGTAATGTAATGTAATGTAATGTAATGACAGGGGGGAGGAACGGAAATCCAAGGCGTTCTCAGCCAACAGTTTGAGCTGTAGGCTCCAGGGCAGCACTAGAAAGACAAACCCAGCAGTGAGTAGTGTGAGCACAGCTTAAGGTCAAATCAGAGGCCAGTCCTACTATAGTATGCCTACAATACAGTACCATTTATAGAGTAGTCTTCAGTGTTCATTAAATATTCAGAAAACATTAAATATTCAAATCAAGATGGTCCCACATAAAAGGGGAAGAAGCGGAATGCCATTCATGTTCAATGCCATGTCAACATAAAACAAACATTCTCCTTTTGTTTGTTTTGTAGAACCAAAAACGTACTACAGATGCATTATGGGTGGATGTAACTGGTGTTTGAATGTGACATGCTAACGTTTTCAAAAATACTGCTATCCAACTGTTATTTTTGAGGACTAGGCTCCATATTTGAAAGTAAAAAGTATTTTTTCTTGTGAAAAACATTAAAACAATGCACTAAAAAGATGCTAATCATGTCATGAACAGAATCAAAATAAAAAATTACAGTATGACGTTAAAACATACAGTTCTTTTTTTCTGTACACAACCCAAAGACTATACAAACACTTTCAGACATAATGCTGAAAGCATCTTGTATTATACAACTCTATAAACAGTCAAGGTTGACAAAAACATTCTCTAAATAACCTGTACATATGGAAAAAAGTATCTGTAGAAGTCTGTGGTGGTTGCCCCCCCTACAAAAGGTAGTTCAAGTGAGAGAACTAAGAATAGCAGGCCATCAATACGGTTTATTATTGCAATGATGGTTGCGTTAGCCTCAAAAGTAATAAGCAAGGCTCTAGGACGAAGGGCAAACAAAGGGCCGTTCAGTAAACTTGGGACATGACCAGGAATTCAGCTGGATTCAACTTTGATCAGAAAAGAGTAAAGATGATTCTCAACTAAGCTCCTGGTTCATCCCCTGACTTCACTGGACAGGGTATTGACGTGCCCAAAGGAACAGCCATAATGGGGATCAAGGGTCAGATTCTGGAGGGAGTGAAAGGTTCTAGGAACTTTTTTCCCCACTTACCAACCCACACACACACACCAGTAGCCTGAAAAAAAAGCAGTAAACTGAAAATGGCATTCAAGTCCTCTGCTACCAGCGAGGATGGAAAACAAGTGAGGAACCAGGGCATGTTGCACCCCCCATCTCTCCATGTCTAGCTTCATAGCTCCATTTTTTACTGGGTCACTTTCTCCCTTCAGAGCTTCAGCTCATTGGCTATTTTGGAGGCAATGTTTTTGAAGGCGATGGAGGTGCCAGATATTCTCTTGAAGCGCACACCGTTGAGCGAGAGGCGGGGAAGCTTGCACACCTCCATCTCCCATTGGACCAGGCAGTCCTGCCGGGCGTCACCGTGGACACAGAAGAGCAGAAAGCGCTCCCGTTGCTCGTAGTCACAGTTATTGGCGTCCAACACCTTGCGGATCTCACGCATCATGTCTGACGGCTCCATCGAGGAGGTGGTCTTCATGCTCCAGGTGAAACGCAGGGAGCGCGGCTTGGAGTCACGGCCATCTTCCTTGGGCTCACCAGACGTGCTCCTACAGAGGCATGAAAAAAACACAACAGGACACATGTGACTCTCTTACACACACACTCATAAAACACATGCACACACACACACACTCATAAACACATGCACACACACACTCATAAACACATGCACACACACACTCATAAACACATGCACACACACACACACACACACACTCATCAACACATGCACACAGAACTGGAGGAGTAGGGATAGAGAAGATGAATAATTAGACTGATGACACGCACGCATGCTTACACACACACACACACACACAATGGTCCAGGCAATAATTAGGCTGTGACAAAAAAACTACAAGAAAGACAGAAACACCAAAATTAACAAAAAGTGACAGACAATTACTAAACAAATGCAAAAACAATATACTAAAAAAGAGCTTTGCTTTGATTCAAACCACATTTAGAAGAAATTCTGCTAATAAACACGTCCAGACATGTCTCCAATCTTCTGCAAATGTCAATCAAAGATAGCTCTTCCATTTCCTACCAACTATGCCTGGGGCAGCAGTAGGCTACATCGCTTTATAGCATGAGAAATCCCCACAACCACATTTTCCCAGTCCTATATCAAATACCCTCAGCGAACCAGCACTATGGACAACTACAAAATCAATTATATTTAACACTTACAAAAATAAAGGGCAAATGAAAACAACAGCAGCCTTGTCCTTTTGATACCCACACATGTCTAAAATGGTTTTCAATAGGAGACAGTAAGACTTGCTTGAATGGTAAGGTAATGGTCATTTCTCAAGAGGGAGAAGAGGCAGGTTGTTGAGGGCATTTGGGACAGGCCCTGGGGCTCAGTTTGGTCTACGCACAGGACACAAGTCTCACCTCAGGCTGTCAGTCCTGGCTCTGGCTTCACCCTCACTGGGAACCCTTGGAAGCAACCAATTAAGAGTTCAATTCCACAGACAAGCATAACAAGGCGTATATATGCATGCATTGTACACCTACACACATGCGTCGTTTAGAATAGCCAACACCTGTGGGGAGGATTGGTTAGTTTGTAATATACAGTGATGAATATAGTGTATAGTAGGAATGCTTTCTTCATATTTGTTTGATTTGTCAATATCTCCTTACTGCTTTAAAATATTTAGATTTGTCCAATTCACAGGTTCTCAATCCTGGTCCTTATAACCTCCTGTGTGTGGTAAGTGTAAGCATTTCATTTTCCATGGACTTTGTTTTTTGCCATTTTGATATTTTATGTGCCATCTCCCAGAGAAAAGAAGACACAAGAAATGAGGCAGTGTGAAACAGATTCAAATAAGTCATTTGAAAGACAAGTTTATTGTCATGTTATCATAAAAGGATTTATCAGTAATGAAATGTCTTGTGCTCAAGAGCCAGCATTCTGAAGCAAATTGATTGATGAGGTGTGATGATTACACCTCTGTTTACCTTACCAGTAAAATGTTCTTGCTTTGTTATTTCTTTGTTATTCCTATCCTATCGTTTCACTTGTCAAACTGAATTTCATCAAACTACATTTTGGATAGCAATTTGATTTCTACTCAGAAGTATTCACTTGTTGGCTCTATGATGTCTAAACAGTTTTCATCTATCCAGCAAAACAACCTCTACATGAACCCATACCCCATCGTTTGCAATAGATCTCCACCATGACCAAACACACACACACACACACACACACACACACACACACACACACACACACACACACACACACACACACACACACACACACACACACACACACACACACAACCACACACACGTCAGGCAGGCATGGGATATGCAGGCTGGTATAATGCAGGTTAAGAAGTACTGCAGGGGCAACAGAGTCAGAGGAGGTCATTAAGTGAGCAGGAGGGGTGGCAGGGGTGGCAGGGCAGAAATGATGGGGGAACATGGGCGTGGTGGTGTCCTACCTCTGAGTCACCCTGAAAGAGAGAGTTCTAGAACACAAGAGAAAAGAAGGCATCCTTAAAGCCACTTGAAGCTCATTGAAGTACAATGCTTAGGAAGGTTCAGTCAGTAAATATTTTGTCTGAGAAGGGGAATTTTCCAGAAACAGGGTTGGGTTTCAATTTCAATGTGTTGCACCAAAAACATGTGGCGTCTAATTTACAGCCAAAATGCTGTACATCCAATGCTATAGACTGCTTTGGGAGCGCACAGGGCATCCTGACAGCTCCACATCAGCAGATGCACTGTGACTAGGGGAGAGGAACAATAATGCTAAATAAGATGTCTCATTGAACTTCAAGCAAACATATGCAGTGTTGCAAATGTATATGCAAATGGTGATGCTGCAATACTATTATAGAACTCTTGATCCTTGTGAAATAAGTGATAGACACTTTTATATACTCTCCATTAATTGACCTGTGTGTCATGATTAGCTCAGGATCAAAGACAATTACAACAAATGTCCAAGTAATTACTAGATAGCATTATTGAGACTCTACAGTTTAATCTGTCTCAGATGCTAAGATGTGGGAAATGCATTGCTTACATAAATAAAAGGCCTTCAGTCGATTTGTATAAACAACAAAATAAAATGTAGTAAAAGGAGAAAAAAACTGAATGGCTGGAATGCAGAATATAGGGAACAACACTAACAACACCAACAGCACTAGTGTGAAGAGACCTCTGGAAAAGATGAAGAGACCACTGCACATTTTTCTGATGTCATCCTACGGTTGCTGAGTGACATATGAATGAGTTGACGGTCCTGTTCAAATTTGCAGCGGCCATTTAACTTTGAATAAGAGCAGGGGGGCTGGATCTGGGGTGAAGTGGAGTGGCAGTGGCACACAGTAGAGATCAGTTGGCCAGCACTCTACACTTGCTGCTGATGCACCCCTAGGCCTTCTGCTTGTAATATGAATCAGACTGAACTTTTACAATGGTGAGGAGAACATTCCAGATGCACTGGAAATACAAGTCCACTAGTACTGAGGGCACACAACAAAACATCAGCTGCTGCACGTCGCTATTGTCTGGAAGAGCAACGATTATGGTGTAAGGGCTCTCAACTGACCTGCGCACAAACTTGGAGGTGATCTTGCTGATGATGCCCGAGGAGGTGCCGCGGCGCGCTTGGGCGAGAGCTCCAGTGTCGTGGGAGAGAGAGGGCGAGGCGGGCGGCCCGTTGTAGGTGGCACTGCGTCGGTCCCGGAGCTGCCCACCGTGGAAAGTGCTGCGACTGGACGTGCCCCGCGGAAACCGTGTGCGGTCAGGCGTGCTGCTGCTGATGCTGTGGGCCGAAGGGGAGGCCGTGGGGGCGCGTGTGCTCGAGCTAGGGGTGGACGAGAGAGAGAGGCGAGATAAAAAAAAATAGGAGAGAGAGAAACGACAGAGATAAAGATGATGGTAAACAGAGATGATCATGGAATTCCATTCTACCGATATAGACTGTAGGAGATAGGATAAAGGAGATAGCAGATGGGATATAGGAGATGGGATATAGGAGATGGGATAAAGGAGATGGCAGATGGGATATAGGCGATAGGAGATGTGATATAGGATATAGAAGATGGGATATAGGATATAGGAGATAGGATATAGGAGATGGGATATAGGAGATGGGTGATGGGATATAGGAGATGCGATATAGGATATAGGAGATGGGATATAGGATATAGGAGATGGGATATAGGAGATGGGATATAGGAGATGGGATATAGGAGATGGGTGATGGGATATAGGAGGTAGGAGATAGGAGGTACTGATATGAGGTTGTCTGGTCCAATGTGGCCTCACCCTTTGTACTCGGCGTTGTCCTCAATGGGAGGCAGGGGGGACTTCACAGGGTGCCCAGAGGCGGACATGGACTTCATGTGGCGTGACCGTGTGGATGCCATGCCTGAGGATGGGGATGTGCCACTAGCTGAGGCAGACATCTCACTTAAACTGAGAGAGAGAGAGAGAGAGAGAGAGAGAGAGAGAGAGAGAGAGAGAGAGAGAGAGAGAGAGAGAGAGAGAGAGAGAGAGAGAGAGAGAGAAAGAAAGAAAGAAAGAAAGAAAGAAAGAAAGAAAGAGAGAAAGAAACTATGTAAGAAAGGCGGCCAATACATGTCTTCCCTATTCCATGTAGTGAGTTACAAACAACCTGGTGTCCAAGATCACTACCGCCGGTGCCACCCTCCCTCCTGGAATATTTCACTGCTCCTCAATGCCACACGAGAGCTATTGGACAGCCTCATACAACGTCCCTAGTATCTTACTGTAGGCTGTTCCTTGTATCTGTCCCTAGTATCTTACTGTCTTACAGGACATTGGCAGAGAGGAGGTGAATTATTTACACTTATCATGTTATTACAAAAGATAAAAACATTATAATGAGGAATTGCACGATATGATAGTCATGCATCATCATATGCACCGCATATCTCCCTTAGTTCAATAATCCCCACAAGTGCAAGCACATACACACGCATACATGAAGAGCTACAGTTTCCTTATTTTAATTCTGTACAATGGATATTGTTGAGTGAGTGAGTGAGTGAGTGAGTGAGTGAGTGAGTGAGTGAGTGAGTGAGTGAGGTCATCAGCACACCTGCTGTCCTTGCCGTTGGGAATGGCCGAGTAGCGCTCGGTGCTGGAGCGCTCACACACATACGTGTTCCTCCGTGTCATCGCTCCTGCTGCACTGCTCTGTTCACACACACAAACACAGAGAGGAAGTTAGATCCAGCCACACAACCACACCCCTGCCTGATGTGGGCCACATCGTCCCACCCACGAGAGTGTGCACCCACCCCTGAGGCTGTGGTGGACCTCCGGTGCTCCTGGGTGACCAGTGGAGAGGCGGCCATCTCTCCCTTGGAGCTGGAGGTGGGCAGCTTACGCCCATTGTCCCAGTCTTCCTTCTTCTCCCCCTCCACACTGTTGGCCTGCACCCGCTTGGTGTAGGACACGGCTGGGGGGACGGAGGGCGCCACTGCAAGACAAGAGCCACCGCAGTTAACCGACCAATCTCGCCTCGGACACCAGGCCTCTCTATGCGCACTAGTTACCGTTGTGCTTCATGCCAAAAACGGTCATGCTCACCATAATCACTATAGCGACGTTGCTTCTGACTGGCCGATGTGCTGCGCTGGACTTTTGAGGTGTGGGCAGGTGATTGGCCAGAGCTGTTATTGAGGTCACTGCTGGGCCGAGTCCTCTGGCACAAATTGAGGTTGGACAGTGATTCACTCCCCTCAAACTGGACACAAAAGACGGACAGTCAAGCACCACGCCGCTTACAACAGAGTATCAATGTGATTTACAGCCGCAGCCCGATGACTCCCCCCACAGCACCACTTTCCACTGACCTCAGCGTGTTTCCTTCCCAGCAGCAGGTATGTGGCCATGACCTCATCATACTTCTGGCCCACGAGTGACTCTGTGACCTCATCCTTTGGGAAGCCCATAGTGACCATCAGCTCTGTGTGACAGGAAAGGCAAACAGAGAGATCAACAGAGGGACAGGACCACAGTACGAGTACGAGACTTGAAATTGAGATAGGGCCGGCTATTTCTGAAAATGCAATGTTCTTTTTTTCAAATACCACACAAAACTGCAAACAGAAAGTGCAAGTGTTTTTATCTAGTTTTAGACACCTGTACTAGCAACCTTAGCTTATAAATAAAATAATGATAAAATAAATATTAATACAAATTATAAAACAAATGAAAAGCATAAAAACAGGTATGTGTGTGTGTGTCACACCAAATAAAAATATTTTCCTCTCATAACTTTTTTAAACCTGGCAAACTATAGGCGTCAGGGTTAAGAAAGCAACACCATTGCATTTTTATATCAAAATTTCAAAAGGCCATGGCTTTAAAATGGTCAGAGATAAAGTCCTACTGTCAATGTAAAAATCTTTGTAAATTTACCCATCTAATTTGCCACTGGATGGCAAGCACCTCAAATTATGCACCTTTCAGTAAATACTGGATGAACATATTTGAGCAGGTTTACTTTCCTTTTTTCATATTACCCACATAACAAATTAACAGGAAAACACCTAAGATGTATATGGTTTCTAAACCACAAGGCCTACAATAAAGTATTCTGGTCAAATCAGTTCCTATCGCGGGTAATCTGAGTACCCAGAAGTTCGCATCATATTGCGGGTGACTTTGTAGTTTAGAGCCCTATTTCTACAAGCCCTGCTGTCTGTACCACGTCCATTACGGACACTATCAGCACGATTACCACTGCAACCTCCAAGCTATGTTGGGCAGAGGGTCGAAATAAGCATGGTATGCTTAGTGGACACAGTCGTATACACGCAGATGCACCTCCATTCAATAGAGTAGACGATCGATCATAATCTCCAAAAGGATATTCTCCTTCAGATTTAGAATAGGTGAATAACATAGCCTACCTAAGACTTCATCACACGTAAACGATGTCTAGCACATAGTGGAGCAGAGTACAAATGAGATTTGTCACCGTACTTGGAACTATCGTCTATTTTCAGTATCGTTGTTTGTTGCAATTAAAAATAGTCTCAAGGGCCGGATTACATTATTATTTTGACATACGTCGCGGGCCGGAATTGGGCCGGACGCGGGCCGGATGTTTGAGACCCCTGATCCAGACAATGTCAAGCTAATGGAGGGGTTAAGGGACCAAGGCAGGGGACAGAGAGACTAAAGCAGACCTATTCTGTCTGGATCTTTGAAGTCGGGCTCTGGTTCTGTGTAGGGCTTGAGTTCCTCCTCCTCATGGGCCACGTTCATCCAGCGGTCCTTCATGATTTGCTGAAAGAGATAGTGTAACAAAATGACACCCTTAATGTTTACACATTCATAAATAAGATGGCTACAAGCAAGTGTCTATCATATGTCATATGCACCCTAATGTTTGCCTATGTGAAAAAAATGCCTGAAATACACAAAATACAAACACGTCTCCACTTCAGTTCCATCTCAATCTCAGAAACAAGACGATACAATTAATTTAATAATAAAAATAGTAACTATAGAATACAAATAACAGTATACAAATAATTCCAAGATGATGTAGGAGACCTAACCAGCTAATAAAAAAACATAAATGCCTGCTCCACACCAAATGTAAAGCCAATGCAACTGTATGCCAGTGTTAAGTCTCGTCTATAGGGTTCCTGTGCGTCTCTGTCCATCTGAGTGGCAGCATGGTCATACCTCCAGGCTGCCCCGCTTGCCAGGGTTGAGGACCAGGAGTTTCTTCAGCAGGTTCTCACAGTCTGTAGACATGTAGAAGGGAATACGGTACTTTCCCCGTAGCACCCTCTCTCTCAGCTCCTGGAACACACACACACACACACACATACATTACACACACACACACACACACACACACACACACACACACACACACACACACACACACACACACACACACACACACACACACACACACACACACACACACACACACACCTTTAATTGTTTAGAGTTTCAAGTTGTAACTGTTTTTGTTCAGATGAGTAGTAAGCAAACAAGTGTGCAGTAGATAGGATCACCGGTTTTCACTGTAGTAAGAACTGCCCAGTACCATTACCAGGGCAGCACAACTTCTTAAGTGCTACTGACCTTGAGGTTTTGTCCATCAAAAGGCAGCGAGCCGCTAACCAGCGTGTACAGGATGACCCCCAGGCTCCAAACGTCCACTTCGGGCCCGTCATATTTTTTGCCTTGAAAGAGCTCAGGGGCAGCGTAGGGAGGGGAGCCACAGAATGTGTCCAGCTTGCTGCCAATGGTGAACTCATTACTAAAACCAAAGTCGGCTATTTTAATATTCATGTCTGCGTCCAGGAGCAGGTTCTCAGCCTGGGAGAAGAGTGGGGTAGAAGTTGGAACAGGAGAAAGAAAGAGAAAGAGAGAAAGAGAGAGAGAGAGAGAGAGAGAGAGAGAGAGAGAGAGAGAGAGAGAGAGAGAGACAGAATATATAAGAAAATAATGATATTGCAAAACAGTCCTGTGTGAGGACGAGACAGGTGCCAGTACCTGGTGGGGGTCAGCGCACTCACCTTGAGGTCTCTGTGAACTATCCTCTTTTGATGACAATATTCCACAGCTGATACAATCTGGGGAAGACAGTAGCATTTCAAGCACCCATTCACACTGAACATTTCAATGACAATAAGATACATGGCGCTACACAGAGCAATAGAACATCCATATTGTTGTTACAAAACTCGAATGTCAGGCTTTATAGACCAAGATGCTGAATGTTGTGTGTGCGTTTACCTGACGGAACTTTGCTCTGGCTTCTTTTTCCTTCATTCTCCCATGTGCAACCAAGTAGTCAAACACTTCTCCTGGAGTGGGCCAGAGTTTAGACACAGAAATCAGCTGTACCATTTCTACATGTCACTACCCAATGAAATACACAATGAAACACATAATATGCGTCCTTACCTCCACTGGCATACTCCATTATTAAATAAAGGGTCTTCTCCGTCTCAATCACTTCAAATAATTTAACTGGGTAAACAGAGTGACACAATGGAGGATGGATTAATGCTGATTCCATCACAAGAGACATTACTGCAAATATTTACAAATACCTTCATACAACATGCACACCATAATCCCATTAAGGTCCATATTCTGGTTAAGGCTCTTTTCAGAATGAGGAGTTTACATGTGGAGTGCAGCAGTGTTGAGCTACGGGAGTATTCCCTTTTACATGACATACTGCAAAACTTCCAATCATAGCGAGACTATAATAAATGCATTTTTACGTACATCATCCTGAGAAATGGGTTTTTATATCCAGGAAAATGCGCGCACGCACACACCTATAGTGGCAAAATACTGAATGTCTCCCATCACATTCATCTCATTAAAGAGACAGGAGACACTACGGAGATAAAGGCCCAGGAAACTGCAGTCAATTACCAAGAGCTTATTTAAGGACTACCTCGAGGACAGACAGAGAGAGTGAGACCAGACATTAAAGTAAGTTAGAGTAAGTGGGTGAGTGAGTGAGTGATGAGAGAAAAGCTGTGTGCGTGCGTGCGTGCGTGCGTGCGTGCGCCAGACAGAAGGAATGGCTAAGCCTCTCAGCACTGTTTTCAGTTTGCTGGAATTGAATTAGTGTCTCCTACAATGTAAGCTTTTCGAGAGAGAAGCAACAGGCAAGGCTCGTTGTCTATCTGTTTTGGAGTGGACAATCACAGCTCTCAGCCTGAATTATCCATCCCAGCACTCTTAGAGTCACAATCTACTGCTCTACTAATTCCTCCCAGATACTCACATACTGTCAACTAACTGTATCAACTAAAGCACACAGCTTTGGACCACAGGGATGCCCTACAGACCCGTGAATTTAAACCAGTAGGAGTAAACCAATTAAGAATGCAATCATCTCAATCCCGTCACTTATGATCTGAAATAGCTTTCTGTGCAGTACAATTCAAACGGTCACATACATGATTTGCAGATTTCAGATGGATTGTCGGTGCACTAACTGCTTGATTACACTCTTGGACTAGTTGCTGTAGTTGTAGGATTTCCTAATGGACAGAAACAACTGCTGGACATCATTAATATTGCTGTCACCTGTTATAATCAGTTTATCATCCCTCAATTTGCTTGAACTTTCTCACATAAATATCTCATGTGGTATCACTGGTCACTTCATTGGTCATTTGGTATTATTGGTTACTTCAGAGTGGCAAGTTTTACATGGCACAAATGTTTTAGGGAGCTGCATATGGATGGAGAGTCTCCTCTACTGTATGGAATGCTCATCATAATCAGGTCAAGCTAATGACCAAGGGGAGCAGAGAAACAACAAACATGGGAAAGGTCTTACCAATATTAGGGTGATTCAAGATCTTCATAATCCTTACTTCACGAAAGAGCTGGTAAAAAAAGAAGACAGAATTGTCAAGTGTAGCTGTTGCAGTAAAAAACAGTCTGGTGTCATTGGCAACCCAAAGCACAGCCACACTCAACAGTCCATCAGTAATAAGTATCATAATAAGATAAAATATAAATTATCCCAAAACTTATCCCGCCATTCATTGAGACTGACAGGCAAAATCCACCAGCAACCATGGACTGTAGTACCACTACAACTATTCCCATCCCACCAAAAGCTGAGAGTTACAAAGAGACCTAAGCAATGGATGTCCAGACCTCCATAGGTCATAAGGGGGGCATTTTCCCATCTATACAAATATACCAAACCTAGAAACCACTCTGGTTTAAAAAATGCCCTTTGAGAGGAGATTTGAAGGAACCCAGAGCAGATGCTGTTTTGATATTGTAATTGATTGGATACGTGTAAAGCTGTTTAAGAATTGCAAAAGAGAAAACAGCGGAGTGATCACACTAATACATGTTTGCCATTAAGACAAATTATTTAAGGCTCCCATTTCAGTTTTCTATAAAAGGTTCTACACATTCCACAGACTCTAAAGGAAGTGAATGTGCTTTCCAACACTAGAGAGAAGGACCAGGAACAAGGACTGAGAACAATGTAGCGACACATCAATTTATCACATGACAATAAAGCCATCCCCTAAGGCAATAGGTTGTTGGAGAATTTCTGGGGGAGCTTGGTCCTAGGAGACTCGGTTATAGACTCTGTTTTATAGAATGTAATGTACACTACACTTAATGCTTACACAAATGTGGCTTATTCAGAAAAAAGTAGACATGATGAATATGCTATGACGGATGCAATTGTTAGATGACAGTGAGTGTGCAACAGACAGTCCAGCTCTACGCTTGGGAGAAATAAAGCAGCCTAATTTTAGGTTACTTAGGAAATCAAACAGCATTCGACATTCAGAAGTTCTTCTCTTTCTCCAAAAATTATGTCTGTCTGGAGTCTCTCTCTCTCTCTCTCTCTCTCTGTGTGTGTGTGTGTGTGTGTGTGAGGGTTGTGACGTGTGTGTTTGTGTGTGTGAGAGAAAGAGAGAGAGACGTGTGTTTTGTGTGTGTGTATTTGGCCAAACATTTTCTGACACACACATTGGCTTTCCTTGACTCATTCAGTGTGCATTCTTTAGCTCTTTTCAGCACAGGCATAAGCACAAGGGAGTTGCTCCTCACCTCTCTGTCTATTAACTATGGAACAGTGAAGCTTTAGAGAACATGCGGGATCATAGGACCAGGTGACTGAATGACACAGCATGCCAATGCAGGGAACTGAAGCATATAAAAATGAATGCAAACGTGTGCAACTGTAACAGTAAAACTGACCATTCGTCTACGGTGTCAACATACAGCTACAAGTGACCAACTAAGTAATTAAGACCACAACGTGGGTGATGAGGGGATGATGGGTGTATTGATCAGAATACCCTCAATTTAAAAGTGTGTTTGATCCCTATATCTAAAAAACACTGCATAGTCTTAAAAGGACTTTCAGGAGAAATGTTAATCATCTTGCTAACTTATCAACATGTATTTATTATTCATTATATTGCTGCCTAACAACCTATCTGAAGCCAGAAGTGTTGAAATGAGAAATTCCTTAACTGAGAAGTGGAAAGTTACACACACAAACCTCACTTCCCAGTTGCTGGAATAAGCCGTTACCAAACGATGCCCTGTGTTACAGATTTACTCTCAACTCTCCCTACACGTCCCCACTGGGTCTGACATCTGACATCTGACTCCCCCTGTCCTGTGCTAACTCCAATTATGGTGTCAACATTACAGATGGGCCTCACCTGGAGGCAGACAGAGGTGGCAGAGACGTCTTGAGTCATCACAGTGCTCAACTCCACGCTGGGAAACAGATGCTCCTGGGGATTTCTGTCCCATTAAACACTTCTGACCAAGTCAGTGATACTCAAGATTCTCTAGATCATTACTTGCACAGTGTCAGTAATTCTTGTTATTGAGTTAATGCTGGTCATTCATGGCACAGTTCCTCATGGTTCTGATGCAAAATGCTCAGATGACACAGAATCTCGGGTATCCTCACTGCCCCTTTCAGGAATTTCCTTAACAGATCCTTCACCTCTTGAGGCTATTCAGCAAAATGCATTACAAGGCAAGCATTGTCTAACACATTGCACAAAATCCTACTGTAGATTATGAGAGCTATGCAAGCAGATGCAGCTGTGAGAAAATGAACCAGATGAACACGGCTGACATAAAAAAAATGAATGCCAAACCTGGCTACTTCTACAAACTTCTACTACAAACACTACCCTCCCATCAGTCTACTAAGCGTCCCCCAGGACAAGCTCAGGAAGCCATGACTGACACACAGTGGTACCATGGCAACCATTGGCAACTCTGATGTCGTATGACTTACAGATCCAAGGGCACAAACAGGAGGCTATCCTGGATGTACGCAAACGTCGTAATGGCTCTATTCCATGAAATGGCCTCCAGGAAGAAACCAGATAATACTCATGGTGTCTGGGTCTGAACAGTGCTTTGTGAAAATTTTACAGTGCAGGGTACTGTACTGGTGAGTTGGTGTTGCTGTAAACGTCTGTAAACGGTTTGTTGCGACTGCACATTATGGTCACAGATGTGGGGAAAGAAATGCTAAAAGACTTACTTACCTTTTGTAGACTAGTTGGGTTTAACTGTGTCTTGTCAATTATCTTTACGGCTACCTGTGGGGTGGACACAAGGAGGGGGATTTTAAGGAGCAAAACTCTAACAGTACACACAAACATAAACAAAATAGCTAAAATACAACACTCTTCATATAAAGTGGTTTAATTGATCATTTAACACAGTTCAGATATAAAAGCTTTCATTTGAAATATACATTTCCATAGTTTCTGACTTCCAGTACATGCAAACACCAGGGATTTTAACAGTGAAAATGTCACAAAAGTGATGCTGCTTCCTTTCATTGCCTCTAGGGTCTATGCTATACACTATAAGAGCTGCCCGGACACCCTGGCATCCTGTGCAGCGCAGCCATGTGATGGAGCGTCTGAGTGGCTTACGCAAGAGCAGCTCTGTCCAGTGCTCTGACCAACACACTGACGTCCACAGCATCAATAATACAGTCCGATTCCTGCAGTACAGAGTTGAGGCCTGGCCTCTCAGCTTTTACACATCACACATGTTAATGTTGACACACGTGCAGAGGGCAGGTGTGCTAGCATGCCTACCCCTTGACATGATTCACCTGACAGATTATGAGGGATGCTATTAAATCACTGTTCACATTAATGGACACAGGTTAGGATAACTCTGAACACTTCCCAGACTCACCTCTCTCCCTGTCAGCAAGTGGCGTGCCAGTTTCACTTTGGCAAAGTTGCCCTTGCCAATAGTCTTCATCAGTCGATAGTTGCCGATGTGAGGCTGCTCATCTGTGATGGAGGTCACCGAGTTCCTGCACCGGGGCAGGCTCTGCCGACTGCCAGACTTGGTGGGAGGGGCGGGGGGCTCTGGGCCGCCATCCACGGATGTGTGCTGTGGAAATGAGGTACATCAATGAGACAATCTCTTCATTACATCAGAGACACTCCCTGCACCCCAGAGTAAGAGAATCTGAGCAGTTAAGCAGGTTTTAGAGGCAGGATTTAACACTCAACACAGAACACAAACTTATTACGTCGCTTAACTCCACCAAACCAACACAGTGTCACTGTGCACTGTAGTCTACCACTGTACTATTAGAGTCATAGCTGCATAGAAGCACTGGGGCACAGCTAATGAGCACTGATACAAATTATAGTGTAAGTTGTTGAATCATCTAGTAACTCATGTTATGAAAGCTGAGATGGGAGCAGCACAATGCTGGCATACAGAGATATAGGAGTCACTCTTAAAGACCCAATTCATCTTCATGAGCCTACTGGTGGAAGACTCCCATCTCAATATCAGGGCACATTTGCAAGATAAGAAGAATAGGCCTAGTGCTCAAATAAGAGTAGTCAACAATCTTTTATTTGAAATCTGCACTGTAGCTAGGTTTCGTGCCCCTAGTGAGTGTAATGTGTGCTCTTCCACTTGGGCCAATTGTTTTGTGGATATTTAATGGTGATAGTAGTGCTCTCAATATGCAGCACATGCAGCCTATTCACTCAAGACCTAAACATTTTAAAATAAAACTGAAGGAACCTCACTGCAGATGTGAGTGGTCACATTTCTGACAGATGGGTGTGGTTTTGGGGCCCCACCCCAACACATCTGCATCCAGGCACAGACAATCCAAGAGGGTGGAAGGATGTTACAAAACTTATTTTTCAAAACAGATAGATAATAGATCCTATAAAGATTTTTAAGAGATCCCATCATTTTACACAGAACTTCTTCTGTTTACACCACTGTGCCATGTGTATTTTGAAGCTATTAGACACCCGTTTTCACTAGATGCCTATAAGGTAAACATAATTATGATATCCTGCCAAAGAGTTCCGCCATTGTGAGCTATCAGACAGCAATAACCCTTACTTCTCTGTTGTAGAGGGTCTTTACGCTGATAACATGGCACGACACTGGTTTGTCTATGTTGGAATTAAGAGGAATAGCATGTCGGTAAAGTAGCCTACAAATGAGCTTCACTGTTATTAGTTGTTCATGGTCCCCCTCTCTGGCACAGTTTTAACCCAATAGAGCCCCATCAACCCCCCTCCTGTCCCTTATTAGTCTCCTTATACAGACTCCGTCCGGGCCATTCTGCAGTCGAGAGCTGAAGGTGAGTCTAAGGGCACTACAGACAGAATATAATAAAACATTGCTACATGCTGTATAGCTCTGTTTAATCATCTTCCTGACATGGATACACAAACTTTATGGACTTTACAGACAGATTGCTGTGTGTGTGTATGATGAGGTCAAAGACACAACAAAGATGTCCATGCTTAAGCATACAACTTCAAAGAATGAGTAGGCACTTTCCTCAAGTCTTCACAAAGACGTCTAAAATAGCTCAAGGGGAGAGAGCACAACACATGGGCATCTAGGACTTTGATGACCACCACCACAGTCAGTGTCATGGTCTACTGTGTGTCCTGCAGCAGAAGCAGCACTGGGTGGGGCTCCACGTGTACATACACATGCACACACACACGCACACACAGTAGTTGTGACGCAGCTCCCTACTAGATCATTGGATGGGATCAATATTAAATTGGAGCGCAAGTATTGGTAGGTAGAATTGATAACAACTAATAATTCATTTAACAACTGACAATCCCTTGAGGTGGATTTGATGCACCCCGACAATGTTCCGGTCCTATCCCTGGTCCTAACCCACAGGCCCACTCCGGACTGACAAAATCATGAGTCTCTTCAAACACATTTGCTAGTATTCATTGTGAGAACTAATGATTTATAGCTATGATTTACAACAAGTTCATCAAAACTAGTGTTTGGCTGATGGACAAGATCATCATCCATCATCATGGACAACAGTCAACAGTCATCGTGAAGTTGAGTCAGCACAGACAGCGGGAGGCACCCTGCCATACTGTACATCATTTCAGTGGCTCTGCTAGAACACATCACAAGTTTGCAACAGTTCATTCTGAACTAAAGCAATTACAGAGGAGAGCATGTTTAAAAATGAGTTCTTCTAATTTTGTGAAAATATATTCCTCTACTCTATCAAAATATGACACAGTAAAACAATTACTGTAGTAATAGTTGTTTCAATCTGAAAACTATTTCACCAAAGCAAAGGGTTACTTTTTCCTGGGTTGGTCTGATCTCCTCAGAGCCCCTCCTGAATGTCCACTCAAGGCCAGTTCCTGAGATTAATCCTAGACGAAAACATTTTCAAGTTTTCTTTTACTCTAAGTGACAGTTCTACCCAAACACAAAAAAGTTGCTATGTCGATAATCGCCTATAGAGGATCGCTAAGATAATGGCAGAAGTACCGCCATTGTCATGTTATGAGGTTATGTGCCATCAAAATGGAGAGTTATGTTAAGGTAAAAAAAGACTCTTAAATTGTCCATTAGTCATTGGAAATGATTTTTGATATGTTATGACATGTTTATGTCTGCCCCCCTTGCTCAAGGCTATTATCTTACAGATACAATCTGGAAATGAATCTTACAGATACATCTTCATTGGTATGGTAACCCAGATAAGGAGTCCAATGTAGAGTCCTTAGTAGAACACTGGACTAAAGTGAAATATATCCTTTGGTCAGAGTGGAACTGTCCTCTTCATAACATACTCGACGGAGGAGTGCAAAAAGTACCGGTACTCTTCTAGGACATTCATGCATTAATGCATTGACGCTTGCCAGATAAGTGCTACCCAACATTTTCAGAAGTTAATGAGATTTATTGAACGCAAACTTGTATTTCAAATGTAGTTGCCTAGTACTACACTTCCAATGTGAACATGAAGAATTCTGCAAGTCATGCTCATTGAACAACTGAAGCAGCCATACATTGAAATGTAATTTGGTCCACTTGGGCCAACGAGGCTACTATGCCTTGTATCAAGAACAAGACTTACAAGTACCTTAAGGTTATAGCCATGAACATTTTGCCAAACAACTACTAGGGCCAGGCCTCATTGGCAGAATTTAATTTAATTCATGATAACCTTAATGTAATGTGTACCATATTATTTATTGATGCAACTGCCAATTATGCACCGTTAAATTATTTACTGTCCCCTCCGAACAAAGGATACTATATTTCTGATTGCCAAGAGAAAAAGCGGAACCTTGTTTTAGGAAGCATCAGGACCCCTGATGGTGTTTTGTACAGAACAATCTGATAAAATGCCTAACTTAATCTATGTACGTACAGCCTTTCATATACAAATTACCATGCCACTCAATTTCAAAGAAAATCAGATTTTCCCTAGTCTGTTTCTGGGCTCAAAAGAAGGAAAGATCAACAACTCTGACCACTTGTTTACCAGACATCACTAGTGTGCGTTGGTCCCCAGCCTGACACAGAGAGTGTGAGACAGTGGCTAGAGACGGAACGCTACTGAGTGAAAGTGTGTGTGGGGTAATAACTACAGGAGAAGGGACTTAGCATCCTTTCCTGGAAGGGCACCAGAGGCACTTCTCCAGGCCTTTCTGAAGGGCGCTGACACACCAGCAGCATTCCGGTGTTAGCATGACAATGAGCGCATTGCCTGGACACAGCATTCCAGAACGGCACATTAGCCAACCCCCTATCCTCCAACCTTCCAGCCAGCCACCCCCACCAGTGCTGTCTTTAAAAGGCCTACAATCTCCTCGACTCCAGCTAGTCTTATGCAATTGTGTCAGAAAGCCTTGCCAATGATATGCCAAGCTTCAGTGAACTTTCCTTATAGTTTCTCTCTGCCTCACCACACACAGTGACTCACTCGCTCGCACAAACACTCCTGAGCACTCAAAGAAGTAGCCTACACATGTGCACTACTGTTCAGTGAGTCACTTATTACTGTCTTACTGTCTAAGGTTTGAGGTGTGACCTCAGAACAAGTGATGATGGCTTTCTGCATAAGGTGACTGTGTGGCTATATCTTTCCCAGAGAGATTTCCGAGAGAACGTTTCATTGATCCATGAAGCCTCACGCAGGACCTGTCTTTGCATAAAGGACAGAATAGTGCACAGTCATGGACTTACACAGCCAAAACAGATACCCTTGGCATTAAAATGTTAACAACACAATACTTCACAAACATAATCCCATTTATAATGGATAACTATGTTTAGTGTACACGGAGGATATCGCTATACTGCTCTGCTGAGGTAGGAAATTTGAAACAAAACATTTCAGTTTATCCACAGTATTGATCCAATGGGATAAGCAGGTACTGATATCAGCCCAGCCCTCTGTGCCCCAATCGAAGACATCTGAAGTCAACACATTTCTGAAAGCAGATATCAAACAAACATTGACAAATCTGTATTGTGAGTTAAAAGGAACATAAATAACACAAATAGCAAGGTAAAAACCAAACATTTACATCTACACTGAGACTTGAAGGACTAGCCACATGAAATAAAAACGTGTTTCAACCCTTCTTTCGGGCCCAGGTCATACACAGACTGCCCAGACCTACATCGACCCGAAAACTCATTCTGTGCTCAGTGCACAACAGTATGGGGCTGAGAGGAAAGGTCCATCCCAGAAACAGGCCCACTTCGGCATACTAACACACAAGCCCCTGTTCTGTCAGCGCACTGCCCTCAGCGTATAGTTCCAGTGAACAGAAAAAAATACCATCAATCATCAACAATGAGTGGGATATCCTACTACTATAAATGATATAGCCTATGCATTTCAGGTTTTACCGCAAGAAATTAAATGGGCTACTTCATCGGACAAAACCAGTAGTCTGAATTTAAATTCTATTTCAATTCATGCACTAGATCCCAGTGATGGGCGCGTGCATCAGTGAACAGTGATCAGTGCGATTAAGCGACATGATTATAATATCTTCGATTTAGATGAGGTAGCTGATACTTTCATTCTGTTTGATACATTTATGGAACTGGAGGCCACAAAGCGAACATTTGCACATTAGACCTCAGCATTAGTATTGTGGGAGTAGGCTAACGTTGTGTACCAAGCAGAAACAATGAGGTTCACTAAAAACTTAGGCCTATTTCAAAAAGCATAGTCATGTGCAATGTGAATTTAAAAGTTCACACAAGCTGTGCAAACAGGACACTGTTCATTAGACGTAATGTTTCCATGTTGAGGCCAACCAGCCCTATCACCATCAGAAATAGCCTCTATCAGATTTGTTATCATCGATGGTGATGATCAAGAACTTACACAAACACGTCTGGGAGTTTTTCGAATGCCAAACTCTAAAAATTGTGCATGGGGTTCAGATTAGATTATCAATGCACCACTATAAAATAACGTTGATTCATTCGAAATCGGCAAAAACCAAAGGGTCGCAGGTATCGGCGGCTAAATCATCAGCTGGCAGGCTAGCTAGTTGGCCAGGCGATATTGAAAGCAAACCTCCAGCTTGCTACAATTAACATTACGGTGCAGCGACATCACTTCAATTGCCACTGGCTAAAATGTAACCAAACGTTTTTCCTTGTGCATATTATATCCTGGTCATTCAAACGAGAAAATGAGTAACATTCCTGCACTTACATTTTCGGTATCGCGTTCATTCACAGTGGGCAATGGCGTTCTGGTCGACATTTTGTGCTTTCAGGCCTCTTCAAAAACACCAAGGCAGCGTAGAGAACAGCAGTAAGCTACTAGGGAGGATGATAATTTTCCTACTCCAGTTGCTAGACCACCAACATTCCAACCAGACCGACTGATCGGTAATAGTCCAAACTACATATCCATCTTCTGGTACCCCTCGCAGTGGGCTACTGGTATGGGCCTTGCCTGATAGATGCGACCCAGGTACTCAGAGGAAGCGAATAGCGGACTCCGCGTAAGATGAGTTTGAAATGAACAGTGCGCTATAAGCATTGATCCACCCGGCAAACACAGCTAGGAAGAGGGGGGGATTCTTATTTGAAGCCGTCTGTGAAATTCACCCAACCTCAGCTCTGTTGATCGAATGCAACGTTTGTTTAGTTTGTTGATGTTGTTTTTGGTCAGGCTGAGCGGTGCAAAGTGAGAAAAAAAAAAACAGTTTCGGCTATATGATCAAGATGTTTTTCTTTCTTTTGAAATGTTCGAAATAGCCTTATTCAAATACAAACCGGGGGTCGTCTGTATGCCAATTCCCCCTTAAATGATATTTGTAAGTGAAAATACAGCAAGGGTAATCTGTGTTTATCTGTTAAATCTGAATTTTGTGAAGCCTACTACTGCATCTCTGGTAGCGCGACATCACCATCTATTGGTTTGGGGTTTTTATTGCGCGTTTACGCGCGATTCAAATCAACTAGAATGGTATGTCATAGGCTAGGCTGTATCACGAGCGAACCGACCTTTGACCATCATCCTAAAACTTCCTAAGATCTAAGATCACACATTTTGACAATATTACAGGTGTTACAGGATTTGTTTGTAGCTAGGAATGGATTGAATGAGCAAACACCATTTCTCGGAATTTCCCCCCAGTTAACCCCCCAAGTGGCCCACGCACTCAAACAGCAGAGCCACTCTATGCATCTACAAATCATATAGGCCTAGTGAAGCAAAACAGAAAGAATGCAAAGTGCTCATTGGACTATGTAGTTTAATTGTATTTGCAGCATGTCATGACAGAGTTCTTTGAGATGGTAGGTAGCATTCGCTTAACGGTTATATTAGTGGACTCAGTCAAACATAGGATATACGTTTTTATACATGTTAAAATAAATGTAAAAACACTACAGTATAAAACATCAGGATGAAAATACAAAATGCATAAATGTACAAATCATTTTGAAAGTTAATAACATATGCTACTATAGAAAAAAAATCCTTCATTGAAACAGGCACTTAGGATTTAAGTGAAGTTCGGTCATAACTACACCATTTTTTATTTACAAATCTTTCCTGGGGAATTATTCAATGCATACAAAAATACATTTGAACAATATAAAGACACATAAACATAAACAGTACCTTTATGTACAATACAATGACATTTAAAAAGACCTTGAGGACAGACATGAAAAATTCCAGCTATATAAAATAAACAAAACTGTGATTTAAAATAAACAATGAATCAGTGCATGGCCTTTACATTGTGTTTCACACACTATGTTCAAGCAAAAGAAACCTTGAACCACTGATAAGATAAAGAGAATAATTTCATTGAACTTTACTTTCACAAAAGTCAAACACCTTTGTAAATGGCATCTGGTTGGCCAATACATTTGCATCACCCCATAAAATAAAATATGTTTTGGGGAGTATTCCATGGTGGAAAAATAGAGTATTTCAGTTATGTGTCTTGCCACATACAGTAAAACAGACACAGATACACACACACACACACACACACATACACACGCGTGCACACACACACACACACACACACACACACACACACACACACATACACACAGAGAGAGAGAGAGAGAGAGAGAGAGAGAGAGAGAAAAGCACCATGGCCATTTTAGACTTTGCTTTCAGAGGGCAGCTCACTGAGGGCAGTAACAATGTCACTGAATGACACACGGTCTTTGGGGCTTGGGGCCCAGCAGCGCATCATCAGCTTATAAACCCGTGATGGACAACCGTGTGGAGGAGGCAACTTCAGCTTCCCTTCCTGAAGACCTGAAAGACCAATTAAGTGACCATACTTAAGACTCAACGGTGCAACACTGCAAGATTGTTTTAACGAAAAATTAACCAAGGCCAGAAGTAACCAGTTAACTGTTAAACAGTTATACTGAATCATAGCTGATTTAGTGTAGGCAAATGAGCCCTGAGCACTGCTAAAATGAGATGATGTACATGTCTCACCCTCTAGGACCTTGTCATCAGCCAAAGGAGCATATGGAAGCTCTCCAAAACTGAAGATCTCCCACACAAGCACGGCAAATGCCCACACATCTGTCTTGGTGGAGAAGTCGTCCTCAAAGACAGCTTCGGCGGGGAGCCAGCGCAGGGGAATCCAAGCTTGTCGGTAGTGATGGTACTCACTGCGTGGAAAAGACCCAAACACACAAATGTCAGCAGTGGAAAGAACCTCACATTCTCTTTGTCATTTCCATCAAATAGATGTTGGGCAATTCATCCACTCCTTAAAGTTTCTCCATAACACCACATAACTCTTTACTTCTGAGAATATGTCTATTCATATCTTTTCAGTGTGCATGTGCATTTACACCCTCTGATCACTTGGTGGCAGTACTTCTCAAGTCTGTGTGATCTGTGACCAGAAGAAGTCAGTTCAAGCAGCAGTAAAGAGTTTTGTTTCAAAAGCTAAGTTGGCACTGATAACTTGGCACCATAGATGGCAAAGCGGTCAGGTCGAGGCTGGAACACAAAAAGAGAGAAATGGCACTGCACCTGTGGTACACGTCTTTACTCAGACACAGTGCTGATATTTTGACATGGCGTTTGGAGCTGATGAGACAGTTCCTCGCAGCCAAGTCTTTGTGCACAAAACGTTGGTTAGACAGGTGTTCCATCCCTTTAGCAACCTGCAGGCAAACTGACACCTGTGGAGGGAACAACAAAAAGGTCAGGAGGATGTCTATAAATGTTTGGACCTCTGTGTGTTTGGGACAACTGAACTATACTCACTTTTTGCTTCGTACTGAGTACCTTGACTTTTTCATCTTTACTTTTGGAGTTCCTCAAGAACTGCTTCAGATCTCCCTGAAGGAAAATATAATGAAAATAAAATTATAATTTCATTCTTAACACTTACAATAATACTTGACAAATGGAAATAACATGTTCGGCACAAATGCTGTTTTTTTTCCTAACCCACTGTGGCCTCCGTACTCACCATGTCAGCATATTCCAGTATCATGTAATGTGGATCCACCTCCCTGCACATGCCCAGGATGCGTGCAATGTTTGCATGGCACAGCTTGGAAAACATGTCGGCCTCTCGACGAAACTCCTGTTGAAGCTGCTCGTCCCGCGTCTGCAGACTCTTCACCAGCACGACTGCCTCGTCTTCGTCCTCCGAGAGCTTCACCTTGGCTAGGAACACCTCGCCAAACTCCCCCTTCCCTACAGAACAGCAGAAACCCAAGTGTTATGCACACAGATCACAATATTAAGACACGTTTGATTTTAATGCCAGTTGATTATGTGTTATTTATGTGTAGATACAAATCCATTCTGCCACACTGAAAATGTTTCCTACATTAAGAAGCTCATTGTATGTTTACATATAAGTTGCAGCCATCGCTACTCACACTTCAATTAAGATCAGGGATCTCATACATTCTGAGATACTAAACAGCAAATTAAAATCAAAGCATAGCCTGCTAAAGATTCAATGCCCGCTTGCATGCATCAACAACCCCCCAAGGCAGATGATTAATAATATAATATTATCATTACTATCCTCAGGATTATGATTTTAGTAAGGTATTCAAAATGTGCTCTCAGTGCTCTGCACAGTTCAAAGCAGGCACTGTACCTAGTGTTGTGATATTGCTTAGGTTGGCTCGGGGGAAATGAAGCTTGTCGTGGGTACTGTGGCGTTTGTTGGCATTTCCTGTGGCAGCCATGTTGGTCAGGGCGACCGCCTCCTGGATCTGTGCTGTGGCCTGGCCATTCTGCTGAACAGTGGCGCCCCCTACAGATGTTGGAACAAACAACATTCTTATATTCACAACACAATGGTTAAGGAACAAGCATGTTCTAAAACTTGTGAATCCAGAATAAAAATTGTTCTTCAAATGGCTATTAAGTCACAAAGGTCTTTTAATAAAATAAAAGGACACAGGAACTCAGTCTCACCATTAAGGCACTCCATTTCTGGCTCCTCCCCCTCGGCAGGGCCCTTCTGCAGACGTTTTGCATTGCGTCTCCTCTTGCAGTAAAGCATGAGGCCCAGCACAATAATGATGTAGGCTACAGCTGCTCCAACTGACAGGCCAATGGTTTGAATCATCTTATATGGGGTTTTCTCAACTTCCAGTGAGTGCTGCACAGGCTTCTCTGTATCAGACATTCACAAACAATAAGCAGAGTCAGTCAGCTATTCACTTTTCTTTGTGCAGCTTGTCTTTGCTAATGGTGCATCTTATATTATACTCTCTCTGTTCGAGTATGGCATCACATCAATACCATCGTTTTCCTCTATCAAACATGACTGGGTCATTGATGGAGGTCAAGGGCAATTCCTTACCCACGACATAGAGTTCTGCAGAGGTGTGGCCAATGTTGCACTTATTCCCAGCGATGCAGATGTAGCTTCCTGTGTCCTCCATGCTCACATCGTGAATGACCAGAGACCCATTAGGCATTGTTTGGTACCTGCACAGTGAAACAGAATGTGATATACAATGATGTCTAATTCGGTGAAAAACCCAATGAAAAGAATAATATAAAAGAAAATAAAAGAATGTTATACACTGAACATTTCCGGTAAATCTAAAATATCTGCTGAAATTCTACATTATACAGATTAAATCAGAGTATGAATATGGAGTCTGACCTGCTCCTAATGGCCCTTGCGTCTTTCTTCTTCCACTGAATGAAGGGAGCAGGATCTCCACTGGCCTGGCAGTGCAGAACGGCCGTGTGGCCCTGGTACACAGTGGTGTTCTCCGGCTCCAGCTTGAAGGAAACATACTCTAAGGATGGGAAAAGAAAAGAAAGCATACCTGCTGTTGAACACACTGGATGTGTTAGTGTGGTGATGTGTGTGCATGTGTGGCTTTGTGGTTTGTGTCAGTGCTCCTCTTCCTACCTGCCACAGTGAGCTCCACCTCCGCTCGGATCTCCCCCTGCAGGCTGTTGGAGGCCACACAGGTGTAGTTCCCAGCATCCGCCTGCATCACCTTTGAGAACTGAAGCGTACCCCCTGTTTGTGTCACCCAGGGCGGGATCTCACTGCCATCTATATTGGGCAACAGACAGCAATTCATGATCATCATCAATTCTCACCTTCACTATTACCAACTCATCTTCTCACCTTAACAGTCTATCAACCTCTATTAATGCCTCAATCTAAACTGATTACACATTTTCATATTCATATGAATATATGACTCAAATATTCATCATAACTTTTATCTCTGCTGCCTACTATGCTAGCAAACATATAATACGCAACGCATACCCAAACCGTCAAGTATCTGCACCATTCTATTCAAACACAGTCAATTCAGATCAAAATGCACAGTATCCACTGTAGGGCCAGAAAGGCTTTCATAATCACCAGATTTGATCCACTGGATGACGGGGGTTTCTTGTCCCCTTGCAGAGCACTGCACACTACCCTCCTTATCCAGCTCCAGGCACTGGGAGGACTGAGGGGTGGGCGTGAATTTCAGACGCTCTGTGGGACACGGAGACACACACACACGTTAGACCACCAAGAGTTGCATTGCTTACTTCTAACAGCACTAAACACTAGCGCAAACAGGAGTGTATCTCTTGAACCAGAGTACACAATACTGATGTGCCCAATGTGTTACCTGGGATTAGGAATGTATAAAGCCAACCAGCCTTACTTACCTAGTACAAACACACTGGCGTATGCAGTCAGCCTCCCAGCTTCATTTCTGATCATACAGCCATACTGTATGTGCTTGTCATATACCTCCACAGTGTTAATGCGCAGGGTCCCATTAGGAAACTGCTTAAAGCGCACATCCTACAGACAACGACAACAGGTGAGGTGAGGAACAGTGACAGTAATACAGGTATCAGTCACAGTAGCAGTGATATCTAAATGTAAATCAGCAGTGATATCTAAATGTAAATCAACAGTGATATCTAAATGTAAAACAAATCTGTGGCAAACCGTCACTAAAAGAATGCTTCTGGGAAATGATACCTGCCTTACCTCGTTTTCAATAGGGGCATGGTTTCTGTACCAAATGACCTCTGGCTCAGGATTAGCTTTGGCATGACAGTGCAGGTACCCTGCCTGACCCTCTCGCAGTTGACTCTTCTCTGGCGGCTTCTGAACCCAAACTGGTGGTGCTGGAAATATGATGGAAGTAGATTTTAAATATCGCCACAAAAATATCTCAAGAAGAGCATTACTGCTTCTCCAGCTATAGAACTGTTATTAGTTTGCACATTTAAAATGGCCATTTAAAAGCAAAAGCTAATACTTACTGGCCACAGTCACGGTCAACTCTTGCTTCTTCATACCAGCCTTGTTCTGAGCCACACAAATATAGAGTCCAGTGTCATCTCCTTGTGTGGGGCTGAAGACAAGGTCCAGGCCGTTCTGGTGCACACGGCCCTCCTCAGGGAGCCTTTCCCCCTCCCTCTCCCACCACACCTCAGGCTCGGGGTGCCCACGAGGGGCGCGGCAGGCCACTCGCTCCAAGGAGTCTGCCGTGAAGACGCGAGACATACTGCTAACCATGTCCTCCAGCTCTGCAGAGATTACAGAGAAGGAGAGCACTTTAGGGAGAGGAATCTGATGATATTAGGGAGAGCAATTTGATGATATTGTGTCGTCTCGTGATGAAGCATGCCCCAATTTGTGTTGCTTACAAAAACAGTAGTTGTGGTATTTCAGACATACAAGATCTGATCAACTGCAACCTTGTTTCCAAAAAAAAGTTGGGACACTGTAAAATGTACACAAAACCAGAATGTGATAATCTACAAATCTCAAAAACTCATACCTTGCTGTAAAAAGGACACATACAACATAACATTTTGAAACTGACAAATTTGACTATTTCATGAAAAATATATGCCCATTTTAAATGTCATGCCAGCACCAACACGTCAAAAGTTGGCTTATTCTAAAGAAAACACAAGGAAGCACATTTTACAAGGTTAACTGGCTCCATGATTGGGTGTAAAAAGGACATCCCAGCGAGGCTGAGTCTCTCACAAGTAAAGATGTGTGAAAACATGTGTGGCCAAATGATGCAACATAAGAAGAATATTGCTCCTCAATGTAACATTGTGAAAGATTTGAGAATGCCATTATATGTAGTAATCTCATTAAACTAGTCAGGGAGTGCAGAGAAATCTAAACAAGGGACGGCTGAAAAAATAGTGGAGGGCTGTGATATTTGGAGACTCAGATAGCACTGCATTAAAAACAGACCCATTTCTGTAAAGATAATTATATGGGCTGAGGAGAACCATTGTTTCTGAACACAGTGTGATGCTCCATCCACAAAATGGTTAAAACTCTACTATGCAAAGAAGAAACCATATTTAGACATGACCTAGAAATGCATTGCCTGTTCCAACTATTTTAAGATGTGCTGCTGGCATCAAATTCAAAAGTAACATATATTTCTGTTCCAGCAATTTGCTCTCTATTCTCAATTAAATATAGGGTGTTCATGATTTAAAAATCAGAGCAGTCTGTTTTTATGTACATTTTACACAGTGGCATAACTTTTTTGGAAACAGGGTGGTGCATGGTCATTATAACTAAACTCAAATGGAGGTTTTGTTTATTTTACCAGCCAGTCGCAATGATGCTTCTAGGGCCACAGCTTGACCCTGCGGCCCTTTGCCCACACACTTGTACATCCCAGTGTTCCGCGGTTTCACCTGGGTGATGAAAAGTGAGCCATTTCCCATCAAGAATACCCTATGAAGAGAGAGGAAGAGTGACGTTAAGTCAGGTCAAGTCACTTTTGTTTTATAGCACATTTAAACACAACATGAGTTGACCAAAACAGGAGTTGACCTAAGGTGCTTCACAAGTCAGTAAGAGAGGGAGGATCAACTGCAGAGGTGTCAGCAAGAATTTAAAGGTAAATTCTAGTGAGAGATCACTGATTTTGAGCTCAAAAGCCAATCAAATTACAGCCCTCCATTCTGTGCTCCTGCAGCAGCATGCTGATAGGCTAGGTTGTGACTGATACATTATGTGTTTTCCATTGTTGTTTTAATAGACAGGACTATACACGCACACCAGAGGGGTTTCCCTTTGTGCACACACACAGAACCAGCGTGTAACACTCAGATGAAACAGAAGTGAGACACTGAACCATTCAGAGACATACCGAGACTTGTTGGCGATGGGTTCATCCTCATGATACCAGACAACTGTGGGTGGTGGTTCAGCGGTGAACTGGCAGTGGAACATGGCTTCCTCGTTCTTGAGTACCACCAGATCTTCTGGCTTCACCACTGGCTGAGGATAACTTTTATCTACAGCAACAAAAAGGAGCCATGAAGTCAAGGAGTAAACAATGAATGAAAAGTGTAAACATCCAAAATTCAAAGTGAGGTAACTGGACATTTAAGAGGGTTTGATGAAATAATCCCACTCTCTATTTATATCTATTATACCGGATACGAACAACCAAACCACTGGGCCCATCACATTTTCATGGCACTTGACGGCCTCCATATTTCTCCAAGACATTTGGAAAATGGAGGGTATTCAATTGGTTGCTCTACTAGATGGCACTAAACCCTACACACTGTATTTATACTTCTAAACTCAATGAAAATCAGTCCGTGAAATGAACAAGAGAGAATGTCTCTTGAAGAATGTTTCTTGAATTTCCCCTGGGGATCAATAAAGTATCTATCTATCTATCTATCTATCTATCTATCTATCTATCTATCCTGCACACGCACCAACGATATTGAGGGTGAAGTTGAGGCTGCTGCAGGTGTGTCCAGCAGGGTTCTTGCCGCAGCAGTAGTAAACCCCGTTGCTGTCCGGTGTGGCGCTAGCTAGTGTGAGTGTTCGCTCTTTGTTGTTGATGCGATGGATTTTATCCCGCTCTGTGAGATGATCGCCATCTCTGAACCAGCGGCATGTTGGCCTGTAATGGACAAAGGGAGAGTGTTAAAGTGAATGCAATCTACCACTCTCTTCTTTATATCTTAGCAGATTTCCGTTGTTACATGATTATGTTTTCAATACAGTATAATCACATGTGTTTGTAATTTATAATCAATTGTGTACAAGCTACGAGCTTGATGCCGTTTCAGCCTTAAAATACAGGGCCGGAAAGTAAATATTATGGGGCCCATTCTTTGCTAGAGATATGTCTGTGTGTTAACAATTTTAATAGCAGGCATGCTAATAGATATAGTATTAAATCAAATTATTAAAAATGGGGATGCACCCTTATATCAGCCTAGCATAGTTAGCAGCCGATATCAGCCTATTGTAAAATAATATGACATTTAACGATGACAGTGGATGATGTCTATATGTTATGTTGCATCAATTCTACACTCGCTGTACTATGCGCAGACTGTTCAGATTTAGTACTATGAAGAATGAAAGACTTGAAAATGTTTCAATTGTAATTTGAATATTTTTGATTCCCTGCCACTAAAGTCCATAAATAACAACACAAATGAGGTAAGCAAACAAATATCCATATCAGCATTGGTTACTGACCAAGTTGTTATTATAAACATTAGTATCGGCCCAGAATTTCACAATCGTTGCATCCCTATGAAACAAGGAGCAACCTGACGCAGGGAGCATTCTTAAGCCATTCCACAGCTTCATCAGTTGGTCCAATAATAGAGCCTTACCATTTGCCCATATGAGTTCACCAAAATCATATGAAGATTTCCAACATAGACCAATCTCATTCAAAATGAGCAAATGTGATAATTATCATGTATGGATGTATGCACAAGTGAATGTTATTCAACATATTGAGATAGAGTTCAACACTGTATACTCTGATGAAACAGCCAAGCAGCCAGAGAAAAGGGGAAAAGGGGGGACACTCACCGTGGATGCCCATCGATATTGCAACGTAACGTCACAAGGGAGGAGCTCTCGATGTCTGCCTCTGAAGCTGGCTCCTGAAGTGTGACTGCACCGCTCTCCAACCCTGAGGAGAGCAAAAAAGAGAAACAGATACAGAGTAAAAGACAAGAATGAGAGGCCAAACTAATAAAACGGGGACTCCTGAGATGTGTCTGTTGGTGCCCAAAACCATGTTTTGATTATCAAAAACAAATTCCTCCACTTCTGCAAAGTGTCTTTAGAACAGGCCGCAAAAACAGGGGGCTCCTTTAAGCCGACCCACCTTTTTATTTGACATAGGCAGCTGGACACTGCATTTCAGGCAATTAATCTTCGCAAGGGCCATGAATGAGACCTTTGTCTAGGCCTCTAGCAGGCCCAAAATAGCTTTCTCTCAAGCGGCTGATGTTTAATTTAGTGTAGTTGTGGAGTGCTGAGAGGCAGAATGAAAGCTGATGGGTTGCATGTGTGTGTTTATTAGCACCAGGGTCTGGGGGAGACCGCTGGGAGGGACATGGTGGTGGTCAACTGAGCTGTGTGTTCCATAGGGAAGTTGTGCCACACTCACATTTGATATTGAAGGAGGCGTTGTTGGAACGTGCTTCTGCTCCTGTGCCATTGATTAGGGCCACACACTGGAAGTTTCCAGAATCGAGGGTTCGATCCACAGCGGTGAACTTCAGGTTCCCGCCCTCCTGGTAGCGCCTCTCGGTGTTTGCCACTGGCACTCCATTCTGCAGCCAGGTGTAGGCCACGTCCTCCAGGCTGCTGACCTCACAACGCAGCATTGCACTGCGACCGTGCAATGCATCCTGGGACTTCGGCTCCTCACTAAACTGGAGGTAGGCAGCATGTGCACAGAGTACTGGGAAAAAAAAAACAAAAAAGAGGGAGGGTGGGACCATTATCAAGGATCATATCAGTATAGCTGTACACATTGAGTATGATTCACATTCAGCCTGCCAACTTGCACGCTTGCACCGACTGCCTTCATGGTAGTTCCTGCCCTCCTAGACATGCAACTCATCATCAGATCTACTGGCCTGTGCCAACCCATGACCTGCCTCCCCTCCTTCCCACACACCACATCACTTAGACAGCTATTCATGCAGCCCTAGTCCACATGCAGGTGTGCTGCAGACAGGGCCTTGCACCTTCAAATCACTTGTCATTCTTCAACGCCTGCTTGTTGAGTGATGCTCCGGTGCATTCTCTCAACTATGCCAACCTAATGGGACTGTTCTATAGTGACCGTTAAGGAATACGTCTTACGAGTTAGTCTTTCTAATGAGAGAACAAATGTACAACCTTCAGTTCATTTTTTGATTTCAGAGTTTGTTTTACTGTACTATCAGAAAAATGTCATGTTTTGCCAACTCTCTAGCAACAGTTCCACCACTCACACAGAGCCAGACGGGACAGCGACAGAGATCTCCCCCTCCCCCCTCACACACATACAAAGTCCTCTTGGGCCTCAATTGAGCCCTTGCAGGGAGAGGACTGTCCATGCTGAGGAGGGGAAATGAATGCAGTCTCTCCCGCAGAGACAATGGCAACGCCACACTACAGAAAACAGAGCGGGTGCTGGCTAGGGCACGCTAAGAAATGATCTGATTTCTTTTAGCACTCTCAGAGCAAGTAAGTCTAAGAGATCTGTGCTGATCTGTTTTTTTTTACTACCGGACAAATGATGTATCATTCAGTAGCATTAGAATGTCCACTTGCAAGTCTCGGACAAGCTGGAGTGCTCTCACGGTCCTCACGTCTGTCTTAGAACATGGCGTCATACCTAGACTAGAACTCTAAAAGAAACCACACCCCTCTCCTCCACGATGTTGACAAGGCAAAGAGCCTTTACACCAAACATTTGAAAAGAGGAAACGCTGCACTACAGTGCCCTCCGCCCGACTGGACAGAGCTTCATCCTCACAGATGCTGACCAACGTGACCCTGATTAAGATGAAAGCCTGTCTGTGTCCCAAAGGGAGGCCTTCTCAGAGGCTGCTACACCAGACGTTGAAGGCTGTCTTTTTGAGCAGGGAAACCGACCTAATGAGTACCAAATTACCACGCCCCATGAGCAACTGCTCTCAGCTCTGGGGCACAACAATGGCAGACTTTAAACCCAACTTTAAACCCACAGGGAATTCTAGGTTCCTTATACCAACACACATAAATGCATGCAGGAGCCTCAAACATACGCAGCAGTCTCAAAGACAACTACACAGCATTAGGGTATGCAAATGATCCCTCTATGTGTCCTCTACAGCCAGACAGGGAGACGTGCTGGAGAATTTCACTGTTTTCCTCCTGGCTACTGCAGGAAAAAAAGGAGCTTTATGCTGATTTTCAGTGAGAGGTCATATTTGCCCTCAGAGAGTGAGTTTGCTCTCTACAATTTCAAAGATGTGAAGAATAACAGGACAGCGTAAAACAACAATGGAAATCCCCAGGCACAGCTATAACAAAACATCATTCATATTTAGTGAGCGCAGTGACCAGTGAGGCATGAGAGCAAAATTCCAACTTTACTGACCACTGGATTTTTGAACTGACCAGAGAGGATCTGGATCCAATAGAGGCAATACAAGAAATAACGAAATAACTAATTTCAATACTATTAGAATTCAGAAGTCTTAGACAACGAGACTGATTCACTCCATATGATTATAGAATGCTGTCTGTTTTAGTTCAACTTTAATCAGTCAAAAGTTAGACAGCTGTTCACAGAAGCAATATTTTAAACCCAGTACTCTGTAAATACCTGTTTTAGGCAGGATCCCAAACCTCTTTCTGGATTCTTGAGGAGGAATTTACAGAGAGGGGGACAATGGTGGCATTCATGGTGCGCTGCATCTTATGGTCTACATGGGAAACCAAGGAATGCTTGGGATCATACCAGATGAAAAGATACCTATCAAAATATTCTGCTGGCACACAGCTTGGATGGAAGAGCACATGATATGTGCAGGGGCACAACATTAGCAGAGGATTATGCATGTGTCTGGTACCTTGAGAAAAGTCTGTGCAAGTCACACAAGTCGTGGTCCTTCTGCAAATTCTAAGCTTCAGTGATTGCCATTTTCTATCTTATCCACGCTTAATGTACATTTTGCAACAAGCTGGCTAATACTCAAAAGCATACCTCTAATATATGAACACAGTTCTAATACACAACGAAAGAGTAATGAACCACAATAGCACCTAGAGCCATTCCATTGTCAGCTTCCCAAGTATCTGTGACTCAAACTAATTGACTATTCTATTCAACAAGAGGACCTAACTTAATTTGTAGGACATTAGGCTTCATCAAATTAAGACAGCCTTCATGAACACTCCTATTCTCTGTTAGTTTCAGCCATCTTGCTTTCTGCCTACAATTTGATGCAAACATGTTTTTGTAATAAGTGTCTGCTCACGCAAATTCTGAATGTTATCACTTAGCAATCTGAGGGCGAAAACATAAATTGCACTTTGAACATGATGATTTTTGTGCTAAAATACAAAATGCCTATCTCTATTACTATATTATAGTATCCATTAAAGTAATTTCACAACTGAACAACAGGTAGCTGCCATTTTAGTCTTTGGTTTCACAAAGAGCAACTCAAACATTTGATGCTTTGTGTAGAACATCCAGCTATCCAGTGACCAAGGCATTTGGGCCTAATTGATACAGACTGAGGTTATGAGTAACTTTACTAGACCCACAGAACATGTGAGAGCTAGTGGAACTTTCACGGCAAGGCAGTACAAAAGATGTCTTAAGACATTTGAGCTTAGTCATTGCTATAGATAGATTACTTAGGAGAATTAATCCCCAAAAGAAAAATGGTAGTGTTGAAAGGTGGCAGGCAATTCAGATCAAAGTCTTTATTAGTCATTGGGTGTATACTGAACATCAAAGCATTATGTTCTGGTCAGAATAAAGATAGCAATGTTTTACTTTTTAAACAACATTTCATCAATCTTTTTATTTGATGGGGAAATGGTTGCCTATGGAGCACCAATACTTCTACAACTTCTTTTAAATTGATTTTTCACACTGATATAGGATAAACTGGCATGTTAACTCAGCCCATGCCACCCTTCCAGGCTTAGGCCCTACACTGGGACTCTTATCACACTCAGCTGCTGTTGTGCTTGTGGTAACCTAATACACTAGATAATATAGCAGGCCAGCCAGTGTCCCAAGCACCATTGGAGACATTGTTAAGAAGACACCATGGCCTAGTCTAGGGTGTGCAGGAGGGAGGTTGGCTGTTTTTGCAGCTGCTACACCCACCACCATCATGAAACAGCCCTCCAGAGGACATGGGCGAACAGGTGTCCCTATATGTCTTTCTTCCGTAAATCAAAATGATGCGTGGGAGATGGCATATCACAATCCATCCAGGGCTTAAAATTCATTTTTCAAAATGGGGGGGAATTCCCCCCTTAGGTTATTCATGTAGGGGGGATTTACACAATTTGGGGGGAGAGTTGATTCTGATACTAAGTCAAGAATTGTGATTTCGATACTTCTTCGATACTTTTTTAAAAAAGTGTTTGATTTTGGTGCCCCCACCACCCGGATATGTGGATGCAAATCATTATGTTTTCTATGTCATTAGATACAATAAATGTTCAAAAAACTAACAAGTCAAAGACAATCTTTCTGGGATCAAGTGTTGACATGACCTGAGCTAGCAGGATAGTTACCAAGGAGCTCTTTCCAGATGTAAAAGTTTACAATGGTTGCGTAGCCGATTTGCGTAAGTGCAAAGTGGTTCTTTCTCTCTCTCTCCGTGTGTGTGTGTGTGTGGGTCTGCATGAGGCTATGTTCAATTCAACTCGGTAGTTGATCCGTCCGGTCAATAGCACCGCATTCACGCCACTATATTAACGTCATCAGACAGGCTGTAAAAGTGTATGGGGGAATTTCTCGCATTATGATGGCTAGAATTGCGGGACTTGAACAAATTATGCGCAATACCCGCAATCCCGCAGTGAAATTTAAGCCCTGTCCATCATACACGGGTTCTAGTTGGTTGCAGGGACAGGGGGTGGATGGGTAACGGAACAGTTAGTTGGAAAACTTGTGCAAATCCTTGATAATTAAGGAACAGTTGGTCAGCCACAATATTAGGTACCAACATGGAGGGAACATTAGAACTGGCCATGAACTGAAATAATCCAGGCTTGTGCCCTATGGACATAGCTGACTCAAGTGACTTGATAGCCATACTTTGGGATTATCTCTCAGTCACACTGGATGCCCACAGGCCTTAGAGTGTTTCCATGTTGAAATGCATTAGCTGGATATGAGTTACAAGAGTTTTGAGAGCTATGAATAGAACTCTCTGCCAAGAATGGGGCAGAAACACTGAAAGGAAGGTAGTCTTGTCTACACACTGTATGTTGGACAACAACCAATCCCTCAGCAGTTACAATGTCTGATTGGCCGCTGAAATAGAATCTATGTTGCAGCTGTGCTTCTCAGTGTGTCATCACACATACAATGGCACATATTCTCTCAAGCCAATCATTTGTTGTTTTCACACTGCAGAATTCTAAAGCTCTTTTGCTCATTCCATTTTTATCTTGATTTTTTTTTTTTTTTTTTTTTTTTTAATGAAACTATAGTGGAACCAGGCTCTTATCTCCAATTTAATCAATTAGGCTCCCACTACAATGCCAATATGCCATGACTTAATCACAATTTAAATTCAAGAAGATTAATCCACACAAGAAAATAATTAGTAATACAGAGTTCCAAAAAACCCATTCCACCAACCTCTCAGCACAGAGCAACATGGGCTCTGTTCATGGGAACACAGTAATGCATGGACCATAAAAGCAGACAACACCAAACACAGAGCATTCACATGTGCAGGCAAATAAAGGGGGATCACAGGGGAGAGAAGAGCAGTGATCTCCGTGACCTGTGAGTGTCTGCTAGGGATGGAAATGGGGAGAGAACACAAGTGAAAATCCTAAATGAATTCTTCATAAACAGTACAAACCTAGTAGCGTAGTGTAGTGTAGAATTTGTTCAGATTAACCCCTCACCTGCTGAGTAGAGCACACCTAGGGATGTAACGGTATGAACATTTAACCTCACAGTTATAGTGACCAAAATTATCACAGTTTTCGGTATTGTCACGGTATTTCTAAAACTGTGTTCAATATGTTCAGAAAGCACTGATAGGCCTACACAAGCTGAAATAGTTTCAAAAAGTGTCCCGTACACTTTTTTCTTAATGTTTAATTGGCTATGTGCTTATAGCTTAACTTACCTTACCATAACTTGGAGTTTGCTATTTCTGTTATTTGGATGCAATGAGTGAGACCAAAGTAAGCGTTCACAATAAAACTTTAGGCTACTGTATTCTCCTGATAACGTGAGTGGAATGGATTTAATGTGGACGTGAACATAAAAAGAAGCAGAGTGGCTACATGATACAGTGCACATTTTGCGGTGAAAAAGTTCCGCCTTTTAAAATCAGGTGTAGCCTAATCCGAATCGTAGTTAAAACATTCAATTAGACAACAGAATCAGTAGGGTACCAGTTTTGTTCCAATGTACCAGGCCTACTGTATGTCAAAAGCAGGCTCGGATGAAGCTGGGAAGGATTAAACACACGGTTTCCACACTGCGGTAATCAATAGTGATAATCATGATGTTTGAAATGAAAACAGTAATTATTATCGTCAACATTTTTATCGCGGTTTACCATTATACCGGTAATTATTACATCCCTAAGCACACCTAAAGTTTTAGGCACTTCTGGCATCATGCCATTTCAAACCCTTTTATCTCAGATCTGCTTGTTTCTGTTTGGGTTATGCAATAAAAAATATGGGCGCTCTACAACTTGGGGCCAATTTTTTGCCAATTCAGCCTATTCAACCAAGACATGAGGACCTAAAACTCAACTCTGCAATAAGGTTCCATGACGATTTCTGACGCTGATCTCTTCACGCAGTCTCTTCACTGTTCTATCATCATAAAGGCAAACAGCCCCCCAAAATATACTTCAAAAACATGACATATTGGAAACAAAAATGAAGGAACCTCAGTGTACATCGAGGCTAAGGGCATGATATCTATCTGTCCCATGTTCTGTACCATTTAGTACCATTTGTATCACTTCTGCAGAGTTTTGTATCAAGGCAAACTTTTACAACTGTACCTACTTTCCAAAGACAGTGAATAATAATACACGACATCATATTCATTTCACCCATGTAGAGATCAGATGTAATATAGATGTAATATAATATGTTATATCAGATGTATTATAAGGCGTTGTATGCCATCAGAATCAGCCACTAGAAAAGAAAGTATAATGAGGTCATGTCCTCAAGACAGACTTATCTAGCAAACAAACTACGCATGTGTAATACATTATATGCTTACACATATAGGTATCCTAAGGGCTCTTTCCTGTGATGAAACACTTACAGTAAATAAAACACTTGGTAGATAACCATTTTTATGTTGTGCTGAAGCTTGGTGGTTTAGGAAGAGAATGCTGCAGTGCTACTAAATTCAGCAAGAGAAAATCGCAAATGACAAACATATGTACCTCAATTTAATCACAACCTCATTCTGATGTCATAACTAAACAAGAACCACTTGTTCTCAGAGGAGGCCTCAACACTCAGACTTGGTTTGAAATCTGGTCAAACTGAAACATGACAGCACAGCACTTTTTTTACCTCCCCCCACATGACTCCAGTCACCCTCTCAACGTATTCTTCATGTTGCCCCCATCACAGTGGTGATGTAGAACCCTGGCCTGGAAGCAGGCATGCTACAGCAGGAGTAGCATGTGTGATCTCACAGTGCGAATCAAACTCTTATTCACAAAGGCATTATGTGGATTTTGCGCTAAGCGCACACCAAGCCCACTCCAAAAGCGTGAGTTGCAATGCCGACTGTCAGTCCTGGTTCTGGATCTCTTGTGGGAAAAAGAAGAGAAGAGAAAAGGTGAAGGAAAGAGAAAGCATACAGTACTTTTAGATCCACTCATCCCAGAGCCAAAACACTATTAACCGCAACTGCATCTCCTTAAGGGAATATGTACTGCACCTTTTGGTAACAGGTAGGCAAACTAAATGGCCATTCAGAGCAACCGGTTTCCCGTTGGCTCCGACAGAGATTCCACATGTTGAATCAGCCACAAGGCAGCCAACAGAGCCAACCGAACACACATTGCACCGTTTTGGGCCATGGACGCCAGCCGACCGGCCCAGTGTTATCAGACGTCCAACCATCGGCTGGGCGTGCACTGGGCTTTAAAGTCCTCATCAAGAATGAAGACCACCAGGGACTGCAAACATGCACATACTGTAGACATTCCCCACTAACCTCTTCAGTGTGCAAGTCTGTACTCTCACTGCCAATGGGACATGTGGTTAAATGGTTTTAATCTGGAAATGTTAAGAAGGGTCTTTATCTCATTCTATTTCATTCTCTCTCTCTCTCTCTCCAAATTTATAACCATACAATCCGTCCAAATGTATACATAGTGCATGGTGAGAAGTACACATGCTGCAATTGTCTTCAAAATATAATGTTGGACCGATCAATTAACAAGAGTGCAACACTTGTGCAAGTAAAAAAACGTTGTATCTATACTGCCTGGTTTCTGTGATCTCATTCACTGCATGTAGCCTTCAAAATCTAACACAAAAAAGATTCTCACCCATTTCAAAAACTGCAATTTGACTTGACGCAGCTCCAGTGTGCTTTTGAAATGTCTGTTGTGGAAGTGATCAAGTGTTCAAGGTGTTTTGCTTATCTTCTTGCTTTACTTACTACAATGGTTGTAGAAAAGTAATAAAACACTTGAGTGTGTTACTATAATTAACATAATGGTTTTGATCTCTCTTTTATAATATATAATTACGTCAATTCACTAGTGAGCATGTCATTGTTAACTAAAACTATAAGATCTTGTTGGATGCAAACTTCTTTTACTTCCACAAGTCAGCATAGGACATTTAAAGTCCACTACCTGGAGACTGACCAAGAACAGACAATGGCTTTCAAGACCTGACATGTGCCAACAGTAAGCATGTTTCATAGGACTTTCCACTTTCATCTAGGCTGCAGGAACAGGCCACTGCTTGATCATTTCACCTTTTCCACTATGGTGCAGTACCTAGGGTTGAACGTCACAGAGTGACTCAAATTGATACGGTCATCAAACTTGGGCCACTATAATGATAACTTCATACATTCTGTAATAGAAAATAATCTCTGATTCATCATATTGTTTAACTAAAGAAGAAAAATACCCCTAAATTTTGCTTTTTTGTAATTTGAGTAATTTGATATGTAGTGTATTGTGTTTTTGCACTGTACAATATTTTCTCCCTGTACATTTTTTCTTCACTACAGTTTATCTTCAATTTATATACACCACCAACAGAAGTCATGTCACTGCTAGATTTGTTGGATCCATAAATGGATATCTATTTAGAACACCTGCATGTTCTAGTAAAATATCTATGTTTAATGCAACAGCACATCAACTATGTTGGCTATTTTGTCTCACCCCTAGTCTGTAGTTATTCCACTTGGTAAAAATGCTTTAAGATCAAACCGATTTAATTCCCCCCTGAGCATGGCATTTCTCCATGACTATTGCTGTGGGCCCCTCACCCATGCCAGCTCTAATTACCATGACAAAAAGGGGAGATGGCTCCCCTATGTTCTAAAGATCAAGCAGAGTCCTCAAGTACCTGTGAATCAGCCCTGGCCTTGGCCTTTTATCTTTCAAACCACTATGCAAATATCCCACAATTTCCTGCAAAAACCCTGAAGGAACCAAAACCCCCAGAGAGTAGGTAGAGCTACGGACAATACACACAATTATCCCCAACCCCCAAGTGTTCTTTTGGAAGCATTTTACCTGTCTCCACGACCTGGTGGTGCAGGAGAAAACCTGGGCAAAACTAGCCTATCCGGTCAAGAAACATACATAATGTAGGCTTGGTTGTGATTGATAAGACTCGAAGACGGAAATCAAAACACCAAGAGACAGTGCGATAGAAGAATTAGTATCATACCGAGTAAATCCTCTTGATATCTAGGCTATTTATACGATCCACGAAAATCGGCAACTTCACCCCCACCCCCTTCACCACACATACACGCTAAAGGCAACAGCATCCCAGCCGGTTTCAATTCAAGAAACAGCCCGTTGAATCAAACTGCAGCGACATAGCCACTAAACTACTACTAACCCATTAGGGCCTATCAAGATATTTCACAGACTGTTACCTGTATGCCCATCTATGTTACGTTATTCAAAATGCGGAAACGCACTGATTAAGGTTTTGGTTAGCGACACACGTTTTTTCCGCAGAAAAGTTCCTGCACAAATAAGAGAGCATTCAAACACAACATATGCTATCAATTATATGTCTGTGCGTCATTAAGAAGCAAATCACGTCTCTTAACTCTGCTGTAGCCTGGCCAAGATCGACAGTTTACGATTCTGTCAATAGACAATAAAATCAGTTTAGAATTTGGTAACTGATGCGCTATTGTTTCCTCCCCCTCCATGTCGTTGAGACTCCGCGGCCCCTGAAGGGTTCGCTTGGCGCACACAGACTCATTGTAAGTTACACAAAATCCTGGAAATCAGTTCATTTTTCAATGAAAAAACAGAAAATCTAACTTACACAAATCAATATAGTCCCGCTTCAAACTTGCCAGCGCACAATGCCATTGCCAACCAACACTGGGCATTCGCTACAATGTAATTCTAACAGACATGCACTCGTTGAGAAAGTTTAAATTGTTGCCATGTTGCTGTTGTCTTCAAAATTATTACCATAGCTATATGCTGTAAAAGTAACACTTCTAGTTATCTTACCTTTACTGAACAACGCCAGGATCGCGAAAACAGTGGCTCCCTTTGTCGACAGCGGCACCCGTACATAAGGTAGTCTATTCAACACCAATTGTCGTCGGCGACGCTGTCCCTTATCTCCATGCGATAAACTCATGTTTGCGCTTAAAGAAATAGTCGATCGGAAAAAATAGTTTCAGATAGGATATGGGATATGAAGGAGTTAAACGATATCTACTGGTGTGCAGTTGGCTAAATCCTTGAATATTCCCACTTGTTCCTGCAACCATTCAAAAGCGAACAGTCCAGTTTAACTGTAAGAAAGCGCATGTGGTCACAAGTCTATGGTGTTTCACCATAACCTTGGGTAGAGTTGGCAACTGAAACAAGGATTTTTTCTTCTTCTTTGCGGGTGGCTGTTGTGAGAGCAGGAAAGTTCGTCCCCTTCTCCAGCATCGCGTTTCCCTCAATCCGCGCCCCTCTGATGAGCAGTTTCCGGTTTTGGTGAGGGGTAATAGGTAGACCAGGCAGTAGGTGGATTCTCCCAACAGTGAGCCCAAGATATAGGGTAATGAACCAATGATGCAAAACGTGTTAAAGGATTTTTACTTTTGTCAGGTAGACTAGGCCTATATATATCAACAACTCAACACATAACTAAGTAGGCCAAGGATGTAGACATGAATCAAAGAAGTAGGCATACTTAAAAAAAAGATGCCCTTGATGTTGCAAAAGAAAGATAATTGCAAACACTTCTAAGGAGTAGCATCACTCTACTATCCACATTTAAAATGTCATATAGGCCTATACTCAGACCACCAAAATCCAAGGTAAAAACACATTCAGAAGCCCCTACCCAAATTAAATTAAAAAAAAGCACCCAATATGTGCCGTACCAAGTGATTATTATTATTATTATTATTATTATTATCATCATCATTGTTATTATTATTGAACTTTGTTACAAAATAACCTACACTTATCTGGCTGCAAGAAAGTTCTTAAAAGAAGCATTTCCAAACCATAGCAATGCAATCTAGAGAAACATCAGTTCACTGACTGCATTACATTTTGTTTTAGCTAAGACTAAAAGGCTGCAGGGGAATTGTGCTTCTACAAATGTTTTTATTTTATTTATTTATTTATTTATTTAGCAAAAAAATTATAAAAGTAGGTGCACACCTCTTTTGACAATGGAGAAGCATTGATTTCATATTTAAACCATCATCTGAGATGACTTTGATTAACCCAAAATAAAGGTCAGCAGTGGCCTACCTTTAGGACCTTCCCATCATGCTTTGGTTGTCTATTGTACAGTAGAACGTTGGTCTACATTCTAGCAGGACATTAACGGGGCTCATGGGTGAGACGTAACGGAAAGAGCACAAACGCATTTTTCTAGAATTGCATTTACAGCAGAAAAAAAGAAGACAATAGTCAATACAAGGAGAAAACATTGGCACAATGGTGGCTTCACCACAAATAGGACATTCCATTGGTATAGATGACAAGACCAGGACAAGACTGGGCATGGAGGCTGTGAAATGGCTACTGCAACATTAACAGAGCTGCAGGAATTTATGGCGAGTACTTGTTGCTCTCTACATGTGACAATAACCTCTTGTTTGTTTGGACCACAGGGTTATGTGGCAAGACAGAAACCATTCCTCATGGGGGAAAAATCCACTCAAGCCAAGCTAAATCCGTAGATGGAAGTAAAATTCCAATATCCATCTAAGCTCTCAAAATGTGTACAAATCTGTGGTTTGACAGGATAAAGTGTGATATTTGTATCCATAACTCGAAAAGGTATGCATATCAACAGCACATCAACAAAAGACTACTATTCCCACCATGAGGGAAAGTGGTTTGTCAGTTTGAGAGATCAGACATCCACAATCTACAAAAGAGGCTTCACAACAGAGGAGTGTTGGGATGACCCTGACGGAGCCAAGACCTAGAGCCCAAATCTTTGGTGATCTGCCAAGGACTGTGACAATTTGATGAATCTCGATATTTTAGCAAGGAGCCGTGAGATAAAATATTCAAGATGTACCAAACAGACACTCTTATATAACAATGTAATACACTAAAACATCATTCAATAAGGTATTAGTTAAAATATGCTTCCGTTAGTTTTTGGTGTTAATTTTACAGGAGCAGTAAGGTGACTGGTAAGCTAATTACCCTCACAGCATCCTGAACCTCACCGACACCAAAATCAACACTGTAACAACACCAGGATCAGCACTGATGAAATATAGCATGCAGATGGTGTCTTTGGGTAATATAGTTGGCAATATGGTGACTATTAAAACTTACATTTAAAGGTAGCCATTACAGCTCTTACACTAGCATGGTCACTGGATCCCTAGAAATAAATGACAGAACATATTCAGTTTCATAAGAGCTTTTCTTTTATTATTGTTTCTCAAAAGAAAAATATAAAATATTAACAGCTCTCTGTTTCAATTTCATATCTCAATAGTACATTGCATAATGCCACATTTTACATTAAGCTGTAATAGTTGTACAGTAATTGTCCTGCAAAGTCAGTTAAACCATAAAATCACTGAACAGCAGATGCAACATTAAAAAAACAAGCAACCTAGCAAAAGGGTGTCACGCTGAACCATATTATTTTAAAAACACTATTACAACATGGAAAAAACTACTGTTACAAAAATGCAAATGCTGTAAACACAACATGACACAAAGAAGAAGATATGAGAACCCCCCTTCCACCCCCCATTTGTATAAGAAATGTACATAACCCTCAGATAACTCTCGGTTCGGCTGCTCAAAAAGTAGTTTTTGCTCTTTAAAAAAAATGTACATTTGCCATTAAGGCGAAGAGGTCTATTGTTATGGCCATTCTGCCACCTAGTGGCCAGCACGGTTATTTACCACAAAACTTTTCAGTCACAGACACTGTACTAGTTGAAAAGTACTGGGAAAACCACCACAAGTGTATCTCTTGTATAGTGAAAACAATCATTAGTTAGATATTCAATCAGTCAATGTCAATAACTCCATCTGTGTAGTGTGAAGTGAGAATGGGCAATCGCTCTTACTGTCTGCAATTGAAAAGTGGTTTTGTCTGAGAGGGCCTTCAACTGGTCGAGACAAACTGTAGAGACGGTGCCAGGTTTACTAATTTTAAACAATATAGGTATAAAGAGGAGGAAAATTCCACAAGGAGAACAACTGTCTTACTGTTGGGGACACTGGTAAGAAATGTTCTTGGACAGACAACGAGAGGAAATGACAATTATCAGGTGTGTAAATAATAACAATATGAATAATAATAATAATAATAATAATAATAATAATAATAATAATAATAATAATAATAGCTGCAGTCTAGTTTGTCAGAAGTATTACTCGTAGCCACTGAGTCATCCCAGGAATTGGGACAAAGATAAAAACATTACCAAAGTGCAGGCATCATGTAGCAGACACAGCTAAAAGAGAATCATGCTCTTACAGAAGGACTGGGCTTACAATTAGATTGTGCTTTGAGGGATGTTGATTAAAATAAATATTTAGCACACAGTAACTATGTACACTACAAAGCAATGAACACGCCTGCCAACCAACACACACCTGATGCATTCATGCGGTCTCTGAAGAGAGTAGGAAAGGGTACTCGTTGTATGACAAGTTATAAATGTGTGGGGTCCACAAAATGATTGCAGTACAACTGAAGGGGTCTCTGTAGTTTATTGATCTCTACTGATAAACCAGATCTCATTCCTGCGTCCAGGAACCCCTGGGTTCTCGTAGGTTGCTACCATGTACATGTGGCGATGGACGTTCTCCACCTCCCCAAGCAACTCCCACAGAAGGTGAATTTGCCGCTGTACAGTCTCCTCAGTGGTGGTCCCATAAAACACTCTGATGGAGACCAGACATTTACAATGCAATACATTTGATGAACTTACTACTACGATATGATACATAACAATTCACTTTACTCACATCTTCTATTTATTCCTGTGTTTATTACACACACACACATGTATATGTATATGTATATATAACCTTTGCATTAATTCACACTGGAAGTGACAAGCATTTCCCTACATATTGTACCTTGTATAACTGTATATGACAAAGTTTATGTCACACAACACATAATGGCCAAGGTAAGCTTGAGTTCTGCTTCCAGATTAAGAAACCTGTTTCCTTACCGTGTGATAACTCTCATAGGTTCTCTGTGAGAAATGGTGATTTCAGGGTCATTGGACTGAGGTGGGTTGGTCTGGTACTGTCCAGGCAGGTAGTAAGCGGTCACCACATCCTTCATAAAGTCAGTCCCGCTCTCTGACAACTGAAACTCAGCCAGCACAGGTACAGTCATGCCCAAGTACTTGCCTACAGAATAAAACAAACAGGAGAGGTCAGACACAAACCACATAACTGTACACAAATGTTCACTCCCTCTAAGATTTCATATAGACCACCCTCTCACCATCTCTGCACCAAATGAATAAACCTCTTTCAACTAGAATTCAACATTCTTTAAAAAAAAAAAAAACATTTTGCTAACCTAAATAAAATGATTCTAGGTATACCATAATTTCTTAAGAAAAACTGAAACAATTGCAAGGATGCATGTTTTACCCACCAGCAGAGCTCTCCTTGCAGATAAAACGCATGAGTTGCATGAAGGCGAGAGAGATGCTTTGTTCGTACATTTTCTCTGATTTGGTGATGCATGCCCACTTTCCTGCTGGATATAGCCTCTCCTCAATCACTTCTCCCAGCTACAGCCAATCATCAACACGTATGCGCGTGTGAACACACACACACACACACACACACACACACAAAGATATGGCAATTAAGACTATTAAGTCAAGTTCAGTGAAAAAAAAAAAATATTAATTATAAATAAATAACTAAACCATTTTCAAGTCTTTCAGCCCTTCACTATGAATGTGTCAGACAACACAGCTAATACATTATTTATCTAGTGCAGATGTAACGGTAGCCAGCTGGTACGTAGCTGTGCAGTATCTGTGTTAGGTAAACCTCCCTTCCAACGCCCTAGGAGACACGCCAGTAAAAGAGCTAGCACATGGACCTTTAGCTCGATTGCTAGCACACTCCACACCCAATCCGAGGTGCTGTTGTTTGCATGTTCGATGCTGGATGATTACAGGACTGAACCGTTCGATAAACACAACACAGGCTACACTGACATCAACATATAACACATAAACATCAGCCACTGCCATCAGTACATGTCATATTATTTGCCAATAGGCCGATACCAGAGAGGGTTGGAGCGGATCTTTTATTTAAAAATATTTTCCGACACTGATGTTAAGCCAATATATCGGTGCATCCCCAATTGAGTAACCCAATTGTTGGGAATTAAGTAACAGAACAGTGGCATACCTTTTCACGTCTAGATATAACAGAAAAGGGCACCGGCTCCCTTTCAGTCTCCTGGTTCCTCCGGGTCATCTCAGCAATGGGTCCGGTCATTTCTGTCAGTACAGAGCATTATATATATATATATATATATATATATATATATATATTGCATTATTACAATTGGGTGCAGATTTTGAGTAAAACACAAGTAGCTTTACCATCAAACATATCCTCTTCTAACAGTAAAATAGAGTATAATCAGTTATTATAAAATCTTAATGATGCATTATACAGAAAATTAATTCTGAGTATAATTGCTCAATTCATTTCTCATAGTAAACAAGCATGTTCCTGTGTACCGCGTGGAACAGACACATGGTGGGTCCGACCCACAGCCTGCCAATGGGCAAGCAGTCTGTCTTGATTCTCATCATCCATTGGCTCAGAGCTGTCTGTGATGTCATCATCCAGCTGTTCATCATCCAATGCGGCAAGGTCTTCAATTGAGATCAATGCCATTTTCCTGGCTTAATGCCTCTTGGAGTTGGACTGAGCTGTGGGAAGAAAATACCTTAAAAGTTTCCTCTAGGTCAGATGTTGTGAAACCAGGGAGCTTTACTTTTGACCATGTTTCAATAAACTAAGAAATGTCTTATATTCTGACCAATCTACTGTTACCTTCACTGTGCATTCGTATTTGTATAAAAAGCCATGTCCATGTGAAAAATCATCACTGGTCTTTCATGCAAGGATCTTTAAGTCAGAGATTGTCCATCTTTTCAACATCATCTTTCAATCAGTAAGGCTTTTAACATTCAAGCAAAAGTTACAAAATAATTCTTACATATTCTATGCAATTCTGGCGATATTTTAAAACAATGCTCTCTTGCCTTGGTAGTCTACAGTAACATAAAGCACAGGTTGTGACCTACAGAGCCCAGGATTTTTTGAAAGTTAGGGGTTTCCAAAAGATATTTTTGTATATCGAGAGAATGTGCGCTCATTTTGACTAAATTGTGGTCACATGCACAATTTAGTATATTGTGTGTTCATTTTACTAAATTGTGTGTACATTTTAATAAATAGTGCACTCATTTTACATAATTGTGCACAAATTTTACTTATTGCGTGCACAATTTACTAAATGGTGCGCTCATTTTACAAAAATTAAAATGAGAGCACAATTTAGTAAAATGAGCGCACCATTTAGTAAAACGTGCACACAATCTACTAACATGTGTGTATGATTTAATAAATTGAGAGCACAGTTTAGTAAAATGAGCACACTATTTAGTAAAACATGTGCATGATAATAAAATGCACGCACAATTTAGTAAAATGAGCGCACGTTTTCTGGATGTTCACCAAAAAATATCTTGCAATGACCCCTCCAGGGTTCTATAGTCACCCTTGTCAGTAGATAATAGATTTTATTAAGGCCTTAACATAAGTCTAGCTATTATTATAAATATAAATCTTTGTTATTTGTAAGTAAGTAACTTACATTTATATACAGTAGCGCATTTTTCTATGCACAGAGTGCAACCCAAAGCGCTCCACGACATTAACACACAGTCGCCAGTGTACCCGTGACACCAAGACATGACAAATAAATTAAAAAATAATAAATTACACACAAGACAAAAGATGCAGGACGGAGCGGCGTAGTTGCCAGCGTACCCCTGACACCAAGACATTTTTCATTAGGCTATTGATTGAATTGACATTGTTGTTTATTATTGCTGTTCTCCTTGGTGTAGTCTTACAAACTTTTTAAATTGTTTACTGTTAAATTTAACTACTGTATTGTTGTTATTTGTATGTCGCTTTGGTTAATTAGGCTTATTTGGTTTATTTGGTACATTAGTTTTCGGTTCCTGGGGATACAGATCACTGACTCCCTCTCGTGGTCCCTACACTCCACCTGTACCCTCAAGAAGGCACAGCAGAGACTGTTCTTTCTGAGGAGGCTAAAGAGCTTTGGGGTGAGAACAAAAACCCTGGTGAACTTTTATCGTTGCACTACTGACAGCATCCTGACTGGATGCATCACAGTGTGACTGGGGAACCTGTCTGCTCACAATCTCAAAGTATTGTCAAGGACTGTCAGGACTGCATCCAAAATCGTTGGGGCTCAGCTTCAAATGATCTACTCCACACGCTGTCAGAGGAGGGCTGAGTCCATCATCAAGGATGCCAGCCATCCAGCTCACTCCCTCTTCTCTTTGCTTCCCTCTGGCAAGTGCTACCGGAGCATTACCACCCACACCACACGATTCAGAGACAGTTTTTTTCCACAAGCGGTCAAGATGTCCCATGTCCATGAGGTTTTATTTATGCATTGCATGCAAGTATAGTGGGTGTGTGGGGGGTTTATGGCTGTATAATGTGTGCATGGATAGTTTGGCTATGTGTGGTACTGTAGAGGTGGTACTTCTTCAACTCCCTTTATTTAAGGTCCCCCCCTCCCCTGTGTTTATTTACCCATCCTTGCACTACTGCAACTGTGGCACAATAATTTCGCTATATTGCAAAGTAGGCTAGCCTATATGCGACAATAAAACTTGAAACTTGCTATAGGCCCTACCATTACCCATAACAATGACTTGCATGAAACTGCGCATATCTGTGTCTTTATAACTGATGTAATACTAATGTTCTTTATAACTGACCAACCCGGACATTATTTGAAAAAAATTGCTTGCCTGAGCTCACTCGAAATAATCCTGCCATAAAATGTCCAAATAGCCCGACTGAATGTCAATGGGAAACATGGACTGGGTACGGGAACAATGAGGATTAAAGCTAACATCATCATGGTCGGCGATTTTCATCAACAAGTTACTGGATCGTAAGGTGTCTACATAAACGACACGATGTAGTTAAGGGCATATTCATCATAGCATGCATGACACCCATTCATTCACTGAACGAGCAGGAGAAGAAATCACCAAATAAAACGTAAGGTCAGCAGCAGCAGCACAACAAAAAAAGCTAACATGGCCAGCGGTGCAGAAGAAACAAAAACATGATCGAACGCTTGATTGCACAGAGGCTTCGAATAACCACACATTTAAAATAACAAGTAGGCTATGGTATTATCACCTATCTGAACAGTTTAACCACTAGAGCTACACTACACGAGTGTTTTTATTAAGCGGTGGAATTAGGTTATCTTTACAGTTTAACAATCTAGGCTAGCTAGCAAGCTAATATTTCCCCATCAACACTATGCTGGAAACTGCACACAGCAAACTTTGCCTGACGTTGTTTTAGCCTTCCCTTTTAATAATCTGGCGATTAGGCTACTCTATTTCGTTTGTAACAATGCTTGTGTCCTAATGTAGCACTTACCTGAGGGGGGAAGTTGATTGTAGCAAAAGGTAGAATCTGTGTTTATGTGTCACCCGACAGTCAGTGGACGTTGACGTAGGCTACACGTAAAAATGTTGTCCGAGGAAGACTCACTTGCGACACTAGAGGGCAGTCTTATCCTTGCTTTCAGAGAAAAATGTAACAGCGCACTAAAGTGTTTGTTATTTGAGGATGTAAAAGAAAACGCGCTTGCTTGGGTTTACAACCCAAATTTAGGGCTCGTTAGAAAATACAGCATGCCTACGGTGTGATGTGCTTGTCTGTGATTAATCACACGTGGAACTCACAAGTGAAATAAAATAAGTCACTTATTTTAGGCTACTTATTTTATTTAAAGGAGTTAACGTTCACACATGGGGTGAAAAGTAGCCTAGCAGTCAGCCAAATGTAGGGTATATTACTCCTTGCAGGTCAAGGGTAAAACAAATAATTCCAGTGTGTGAGACCCAGTTTACAGCAGAACAGATAGGATGATTCAGATTGAAAAAGTTCAATATGGTCTGACATTATCTCCAAAATAAATGTGCATGCCCCCTCAGGCTCTGTGTGGTCTACTTCTGTGTTGTGTTTTCACATGTCATGCAATGATTGAATCAATTTAAACTGCATATGTTGACAGTTCCTGGAACAACTTCTGCCTGCAACAATCACACGAAACCACAAGATCATAGGGTCACAATTTTTAGGAATTATCAGGGAATTTAAGGCAAAAAACTGTATTCTTGAAATACTTTTCAAAATTCCTGCTATTACAGAACTAGCCTATAACTATCACAGATTATTAGGCTACATAACTAGCCTATAACTATCACAGATTATTACAGAACTATTACTTCTAGTCTTTCATGTCTAATCTCAGGTGCCACTTCCCTTCCCATCCCCTCCATGTTTGGATACTGTCTGTCCACTAGCCACTTGTACCACTGTCTTTATGCCTCACTGTTTGCGTGCTATATTAGCACATTAGCACATATGCATAACCCCCCCCCCCCCTCCATGCCACAGCCAAACTGTGGCCACACTTATACATTTTCTTAAATAGTTAAATATATAGATATATAGACTTTCCTTTACTTTATTTCTGCATTGTTGCACTGTTGACTTACTCATTTGCACTATCACCATTGCACTACCACCATGACACTCATTCACACAGAGCACCTTAGAGCACCTTATCATACCTTACTATGCACAGAGAATCACAGGCTCAGTCCCTGCCTCAGTCATTGCAAGCGCCTTCACCACTATGTGGATACTGTTTTTAGAATTGATTTAGATTAAGTGTTAGTATAATTTGTAATTTTGTTATTTGTATTTTAGTATATTTTTATATATTGTATTAAGTGTTAGTATAATTTGTATTTTAGTATATTTTGCATATTCTTTATCTTCTACTGTCCTTACTGCTTAGTTGTGTTTTTATATTATATACTTGAATTACTCTTCTGCTGTTAAAGAATGTGTTTGTCTTGTATGTATGCTGCTGAGACCTTGAATTTCCCCTGGGGATCAATAAAGTATCTATCTATCTATCCTTGCCCATTATTTTACGACCCTGAGGTTAGAATTGAGAATCCCATCAGCTATATACTTCAGCCGGCACTCTCACCTGGACATGGCTGCTGCCGATTGCCATACATCTGGTTCCTGTCAGCTGTTGCTCATACCAGACTGCATCAGCATCATCATTTCCATGATGTCAAGTGGATTCTGGTGATTTTATATGAGTTTGCAATGCAGTTTCCCTTCAGGGATTAGTCAATTTACCCATTTTACCTACCCTAACTCCAGCAGGAAGGGAGTCTGACGGTTAATCTGAAAGTTGAGGGAAGTGGGTGCTTTTCTAGTGGTTACAACAGAGTTCTGAATCAGTGTTCTAAGGCCAATACAACTTAAAGCTGTATATTGGATGTGGCTTCATTTTGTTTACTGACTATTTTTGAAGCAGTGTGCGTAAGTGCATGATTAACATAGTAAAGATATTTATTTTTACAGTAATGGAATAAAAGTCCTTAATTACACGAGGAAGGCACCAGCTCTGCAGCATGAATGTAAAAACAGGCCTACTACAAATCATCTTCACAAAACCAAGTAACAGAACAGTCCTAACAGTGTCCATTGAGATCAATTTGAACTGAATGTTTTCTTTAGGAGAGTCATGAATCAAAGGCAACATCAATTAGCATGGTTCAACAGGAGCTATTACCGGTATATGCTTCAATTTAACAAAGGGTCAAGAAGAAAATCGGAAGATACAACTCAATAACATTAAAATAAAATGTCAGTGCATACACCAGCAGCCGTAGTCGGTAAAAAGTAACATACGGTTTAACTGTGTCTTTATGCAGGCCAGTCCATACTCGTAAACATAGCCCAGTCATTCCAGTGTATTGGTCAGTGTGTCCATACTCGTAAACATAGCCCAGTCATTCCAGTGTATTGGTCAGTGTGTCCATACTCGTAAACATAGCCCAGTCATTCCAGTGTATTGGTCAGTGTGTCCATACTCGTAACAACGTAATTGTTCCAGTGCATTGGTTAGTGTGTCCATAGGGGCTACCAGTCATTTCGGTAAATTGGTCAGTATACCTCTAGTTGTAAGTGGTGAATTTAGTTCATTCCTCAAGTTGTGAGGACAAAATGGAAGGTCAAACTAATAGACTTTGATATCTTTCCTGGAAAGGGGGATGTCGTGGAATGTGTTGACAAACATATAGCGAGAAAAGAGTATGTAGAGGTGGCGAAACCACAACAACTGGCTGCGATGACAGAACATGGCCCTTTTGGCTTGTTTATACTCTTTTGAACTAAGTATGCAGCACAGGTCAGAGGGAATTAGCCAACTGATAGGCAGCTCCAAGATGGAGAGATACTTTCTGAAGATGCTGATGGTGTTCAAAACCAGGACATGACAGTCATGTGGTACTTTCCCAGTGACAGCAAGATGACTGAGGGCCTTGTAGATGGCAATGTGGTTGGCATGGCCACTTACTCCACTTCCGTCGAATGTCAGTACAACGTTGATGGAATGTGTCTGGATGTGTCTCAAAATCAGGTTTGATGTGAGAGAAATGCTCCATTCTGCTTTAGGGTCATCTTGAAGATCTTTGTGCTCAATTATGAAGACTTGGGATGCTGCTATTCCCAAAACGGCTGCACTGTCGAGGAGTTCTTTTTTGCGCTGCACGCCCTGATTGTAGTAATTACCAGATGACAAGCATAACAACTGCACAGAAACATTCTGCTTCAACAACATAATTATTGAAGGACTGAAAAACATGCACTCATCATCAGGATGTGCAATTACAAACAATGCTCGCCCTGAATCAAGTGCGAGAGAAGTTTCTTGTACATCTCGGAAACCCCTTTTATGTTCAGGGTCATTGGATAAAAGACCTGACATTACGGATGTCCTGTGATATCGATGATAAATCCATTTTATCCAACCTACGTAAAATGCAAAGAAAAGTATCACGGACGACAAAATCATGTTCTGTTCAAGCTTCCGTGTTTGCCCGCCGTGTTTGATGACGTAAATATCCCGCGCCTATTAGAGGTTTGAGCGCGACACTTCGTGCGCGGTAGTGAACGATTTCATCCTGGAGCGGTTTCTTTTTATTTTGGCATTCGAATAAATCACGGTAATGTTTTCACCCCGTGGTGGACTAGGCTCTGGCCGAAGGCAAACAAGAACAGGTGGTCGGAAAAGTTTAAGCTGTACTCCGACAGGACTTTTATTCTCTCCCCGAAGGTCGTCAATGCCAGCGAGGTAGGCTAAGTGCCAGGCTCATCATAAACACAAATGGAGCACCCAGGCCGAAGATTGTTTAGACTCACGTTAAAAATACCAGTTAGCATAACCTAGCAACTTTACTTTATTCTCTCCAGATCAACCCCTACACGAGTACAAAGCCATGGTACAATTGAAGCGATCAACTTTGATGTGCAGACATTTGGCTCCTCGCTGCCAGTCAAAGTAATGGAGGCACTTACCATGGCAGAATGTAAGGTTTTTGTTTGGTTTGATGTCGTAACTGTAGTGGTAAATGTGTCATGTTTAGGAAAGAAGTGTGGTTCAGCATTCCCTCTTTGTGTTTCTCCCCAGCTGATGATCAGATCTCTGTGAATATCGAGGAGACAGGCTGGGCGTGGATGGCGTGTGGAGAAAGACTTGTCATTTGGAAGATTTGTCAGACAGCGGTCGCGAAGGTATTGTCACCTAAGGACCGCAAACATTTCGAAATGGTGCAGAACAGTTGATCTAACGGCATAGTCCGCATATAGGTCAAATGTCATGTCATGTAAAATCAGATGAAGATGTTTCTGCAGAGTCTCAGATTTTGTTCAAACCTTATCATATGAAAGTCAAATCATGTAAAGTATTTCTGTTCAGATCCAATTTGTTCATATTTTGTTCAGCCCATTTAGTTCTACAGTCTGAAAAGCACATTACCTGGGTAGCAATGTTTGCCCATTATTATGCTGATGCATATTATTTATAGCCAGCCCAAACTTTGTAAGATGGAAGACAAACATGTTCTAACTGACTGAACCATTAAAAGTTTGTATGGCAAGCCCACTGCCCAGTCATGCTAAGACCATGCTTGTCTTCTATCTTATAAAGTCAGAGCTAGGAATAATGCTTTAAGATATTAATGTCCAATGTTATGTCTCACCGTGTTTTTGAAATGATTCGCAGTTGTCAGTGTGCAAGGATCTTCAGTTACCCCCAAGTGAATTTGCCTACAGTGCTGACCTCATCTCCATCTCCTCCTCTAACCCGTTGGACAGTGCTCCTATACAGGTTACGTTTGTGTATCTCTTTTCAAGCTCTGAGGACATTGCATAACATAACAAAACAAGTTTATATTTCCTTTGTTTTTTTGAGTTTACCATTTTAAAATCCAGTGCCCTTGATTACCAAAACGCTTTAAGGAAAAGCAAATGATGGAAATTTCAAGTATCTTGGAAAAGTAGTGTGTAAAATGTGTAAAGTTCTCGTTTTACGGTATTTGTCACCCGGGAATGTTCCTACGTAACATAAAAAAGCAAAAAATGATTGCATGAATTTCGACTAAGTTCATCATGTGTAGCATACACTAACATTGACTTCCTCTGAATCTACAGTCAATAAGCGTCCTGGCGGTGTCACCTGAAGGAACAGTCCGCTTCTGGGCCAGTCTAGCCCATGAGGGGAGCTATGTGGAGATGACCGCAGACCTTGGGGGGAACCTCTGCAACTTTGTTACAGCAGTAAAGGTGAGCCGTTTGGATAGTGTGTACCACCAACACATGAACGGTCTGACTCTCCTTCCTGTTGAAGGATATCTTGCAGTGTACAAAGATTAGAAATGATCAGTCAAAACTTAAGTAGTAGACAATCAGACAACTGATAGCTCAGACATTTCAAGAAGTTAGACACACACACTGTTTGAATTTGATGTATTTGCTTGAAACCAGTTGATAATGATATATGGCCTTTAGTGTTTTAATGAAGCTCAGTAGAAACATCAACTGAACTCAGCACATTTGACCAATCCCTCTTACTGTCATGAATAAATTACTGACGTTGCCTAATCCAATATTGGCATGAAATGACCCTAATGTTAATATTGACACCCTGCTTTGCTTTTTGATATTCCAGGGGAACAGTTTCATTGTTTCCTCCTACAAAGGCCAGCTCCTGAGGGTGGCGATGGATGTTTCCGGAAAGCTGCAGCTACGACCTCTGCAGCAGGGTCAGGGGGTGCTGTCAGGCATTGGACGTCGCGTTTCCAGCCTCTTTGGCATGTTAGCCCCTCCCACAGATGTCACAGTCAGTCTGCCAGCAATTTTTCATTTTTGCCGTTTTTATTTATTCACAAATATTCACCGTCACTGTCTGTCGGGTTTTATCTTCTAAGATGAAGTGTCTAACGGCCTCCACCTGTGTGTCTTGTGCAGGTCCACAGCGTTCTTTGGGTGGCTGAGACTGGAAGTCTCTTCACACTGACCTCAGCAGGACTCAATAAGTGGGAGGTGGACGAGAACTCCGAGCTGCAAGTCCTCAGCTGGAATCCAGTCAGCAGTCTGGAAGAGTGCATCTCTGATGCTATCTGGGTTAGCACATGCTTATCTACGAGAATAATGTGGTGTAGGGCCTATTTTAGAATACTTCCAAAGTGTCATTGTTAATTGTATGTTGATAATCCACAGTGTAGTATGTTTTTATATGAGATGTCTCTCTAAATCACTGATGTTGTGCTCTTCAAGAAATCACCGTTATCAATTCATGTTTCTTTTGTAGGGGTCAGAAGCCAACTACAGTGAAATAAAGGCAGGTGTGAATGTGGCCTACCCGGACCTTCAGCTGAGCCAGTAAGTTAAATATTAGTCATACGTGGTTTTAGACTTGAATCCAAACAACATTTGGGTCAGTTTCGAGTCATTCTTAGCTCTCACTGATGGTGAATGAAGTATTAAATTCCTTATATATATACTGTATGTATATGTATAATCACATATTAGAAATCGAGGAAAACTACTATTGATCACAATATAGGTGACATCCAAAGCTGCTGTACAGAAATCTGGTTGTTAGCTATGTGATGAATTTTTAATTGATCTTTCTTTTCAGAAGCAGATATAAAGTAGAGAAAATGTTCCTTGTAATTGATGTTGTGTTTTGCTTCAGGGAGGGCTTGGTTGTACTGGCTGCAGCCTGGCACCCTGCAGACACACCCTGCCTGGTGTACTACTGCCTGGTGCTGCTGCCTGACCGCCTCTCCCTCACCTCAGATGAAATTTCCGTGGAAGTCACCAAACACAACCCTGCTTTTCAGGTACAGTGTTCACAGTGACATGGACTATGCTATGGTAGAGTTTAGATTATGCTATGGTAGAGTGTAGATTATGCTATGGTGGAGTTTAGATTATGCTATGGTAGAGTGTAGATTATGCTATGGTGGAGTTTAGATTATGCTATGGTGGAGTTTAGATTATGCTATGGTAGAGTGTACATTATGCTATGGTGGAGTTTAGATTATGCTATGGTAGAGTGTAGATTATGCTATGGTGGAGTTTAGATTATGCTATGTTAGAGTGTAGATTATGCTATGGTGGAGTTTAGATTATGCTATGGTAGAGTGTAGATTATGCTATGGTGGAGTTTAGATTATGCTATAGTGGAGTTTAGATTATGCTATGGTGGAGTTTAGATTATGCTATGGTAGAGTGTAGATTATGCTATGGTGGAGTTTAGATTATGCTATAGTGGAGTTTAGATTATGCTATAGTGGAGTTTAGATTATGCTATGGTGGAGTTTAGAATATGCTATGGTAGAGTACAGTCATTGGAGCATGCTGTGCATTGTTTAATGTGTATGTGTAGGTGTAATGAAAGGTGCAGTCTGCATCTATTCTAGTTTTATAAACTCCAGTGTTTGTACTCAGTCTCGGCTCTGTTTGTAAACACCCTGACCAAACCATGCAATGCTCCAGCCTATTAGCCTGTCGCCTCTAGAACACAGAAGGGAGGTGTACACCTGATTGGAAGTTGAGCTCAAATATCAACAATAAGCATTATTAATTATTATTTAATTGATCCATGTCCACAATCAACCTTGATTGTGTGGTTCATATGTTGGTGTTATGCAGAGTGAGGAGGAGATGCACACAACCCACCTGGTTGTGCCAAGAGGCTCTCGCAGTGCTGCTTACCTGTACAATGAGGAGATGGTGTTCACCTGTTCGTTGGCAAGAGGTCGGGGAGCCCTGCCCGAGGAGAGGATTGCCTTTAGTGACCCAGGTAGGGTAGTCACAGACTAGGGGGAGGTGGGTGTTGGTGGAAGAGTCTGATCATTTGTAGCTAAGTTGTTGTGGACAGTTTAACCAGATATTAACGTTAAAATAAAAAAAAAACATTCAGTCATCAGAGTTGTGGTGATTAATTGTAGATTTTCAATATTAAAATTGAAAGGATTTGCATTTAGCAACAGCATTGGTTACGGTAATTTGATGTATTTTTACAAATGTCTCATGTGGATGTGGACTTTACAGGAGACCGTATCCGTGGCGGAGGTGTATGTGCGAACCTGCCCGTTTTTTTCTCCCAGAATAGTGGGCTTGTTGCCGTGGTTCCTCGGGAGAGTGCTTCCATGCTTCCTGAGATGATGGAGGATTCCCTTTGCTCCTCCCTGGCAGGAGCAGGATCAGAGGTAGAGGCCAGATAGAAACCCAAATCAGGCACTTAATCTGTGCATGCACTACAGCAGAATAGTAGCTTACAGAAAGCCTGTTTTGTATTCTGTCAGGTATTCTTTTTGTTTTTAGGCACTCTGTTTTTTGAAGTGCAAGATGAAGATGATTTTATAATAAATGATTGTTAACTTGTTTTGGAATCATCAGCTCCTATAATTTCCCCTTGTATTTATGTCCATAGGCTGCTGTTACAGAAATGCCTAAAATGGATAAAGTTGCACAGGAAGACAAAATCAAATTACTGAAATCCGCTTTCTTGCAGTTCTGTCGGTATGTGCCCTCTCACACGCGTACACCAAAGTTACGATGTCCTTATTGGTGCTTCATTTTTAAGACTATTTTTTGAGTGAGTAGAGAGACATCAAATCAAATCAGAGCCATGTTTACTCCATTTACACTGTGCTTTGACTAAGTGCCATCCTACGCTCCCTTTTCCAAAGGCACGATGTGGTTGGTGCTCAGACAGTGACTGATGAGCTGCTGCCCAGTGAGCGAGATGGAGGCGAGGGGGCAGAGCTGGATGAGGTCGTGGCGCAGATCAGCTGTGACCTCGTGGACGATTATCCGGCCTCTGATCCTCGCTGGGCCGAGTCCGTTCCTGATGGTGAGCAGGAAAAGAACATCTCAGAGATAGAAAAATCAGTTAAGAGAAGCTTCCATTAAAGGGCAGTGAGACATCATTGTGTTATGTCCAGATAATCCCACTGTTCCAAACATGGTGTTTAAAGGTCCGCCATTCTTATCCAATACACTTTTCTTATGTAATGCACTTAATCAAAACCCTCCTTGTGGTTCTCTTAAGTGTCTGCTCAATATATGTGATTCATACACAATCCTGGGTCAGTAAATGGGAAACATAGTGGTTTGTACACATCCATAAACAATTCCAACCAATCAAAAAGTTGCATCAGGAGTATGGAAGGGAGGGTGTAATTTGATTGGCTGTTGAGTTCAAATATCTACACTATTTTAAACAAAGACTCTGTGTCTAAAGGTGGAACATTTCTTTAATGTGCTGTAATTAAAACAAATGTAAATGTGAACAGTTGCATTATGGTGATGTTCTTTTGACCAGAGGGTGCTGGCTTTCCACTGACCTCCCTCATATTGCTGCACCAGCTGGAGGACAAGATGAAGGCCCACGGCTGCCTGATGGACTTTCTGAATCAGGTAAAGCCATTATCACCTTAAAGGTTGTATCAGCGACAGCGGGGATACGTAACTTCTGTTGATGTTCAAACAAAACAGAGAGCTAGCTCGCTACTCCCTCCCGTGCAATTAAAACTCCTAAACGTGCAACTCGTCGGTTATTGGTTGAAACACTTTATTTTGCTTTTAAAGGGTTGCCAACCCTTGTTGGTAGCTATTTGTTTTTGTGTACAGATCTCGGAGCGTAGGCTGCCTACAGAGACGCGTTTTTTTGACGGCCCGCTTATGGGGCAGGCAGCTAGCGGATCATTAGGAAAGATTAGATGAATGTGATCAGTTATGTTAGGGCCTTATTTGGGCCTGAAATCGCTGATACAACCTTCAAGGTGCCAGCTTGACCCCACTACTCATAGTATTCAGCTTTTCTCTCTCATTAGGATCATTATCCCTCTTGTTGTCTATAGTAGGATTTCACACTAATATCTACTCTCTGTTTTCCATCTTCTTTCCTTCTGGTCTCCCCCAGATGGGCCTGCTGGAGCGTTTGAGCTCCACCACTGTGCGCGCATCTCCCATGGCGACGAGGCTATTGCTTTGTGAGCATGCAGAAAAGCTGACCGCAGCCATTGTGCTGAAGAACCACCATGCCAAGCACCCAGACCTGGTCAACCCCGCCATCGCCAGTGCCCTGAAGAAGAGCAACGCTGACGTGCCTGCCAGCCTCACCCCTGCAGATGTCTTCTTCAGAGAGGTGCAGGACAGTTCAAGAACCTGTTCAATGTCCATTCTGCTCTCTCTAATTCTGCATCCCAGTCTAAATTAAGACAAGTACTTATAACATATAATCATAATTTATAATAATTCATACATCATACATACAATCATTCATTAATTGTATTCAAAAGTATTTTTTTCAAGCGTTGTTATTATGAAAGGGCTGAAGTTACAGTATTAGTAATGTCTTTACTGGTCATCAGAGAAATGATGATCACCGTATTCACTAGTGGTCAGTGCACTTCTTCCTTCTGAATCTTCATAAACACAAGACCTGTGCTTCAGGTGTCTGGTATTTCTGCCATCTTTGAGTGTCTCCTGGATGAAGAAGAGAAGGCTCTGAAGGAGAATCCCATCACTTCCCTCAAGTGGGCCCAGATTGTCATTGAGGTCAACGTGGTCCTCAAGGTGTGTCAAGGCAACATTTCTGCATCTTACTTAATGATTTTTTCTAAACAAAGTTCGGGAGGAGGCCTTAGGGATGATTGACAGCAATTAACTTACCTGTCTTCCGCCGCCAGGGTATTTATGCCGGCCTCCTTATCCATACGTCACACGCCGCGGCGCTCGCAAAATTATCCCTCCTCCCCTTACTCCTCCATTTCACTGATAGCCCAGTTACGCATCCTCCTTACATTGGGGGGTGCAAGCGGCCATCGCTCTATCGCGATCGCCACTTCAGGCATTCCATGATCACGGCCAGCTACCATGCCAAACACGTCCTTAGCTTATTCACTCAGTATAACAATCATGCCGATGGGCGAACTAGTGAAACTCCACCTCATTATCACCAGTACCTGTACCAGAAAACCACACAATATTCATGCCCACCCTTCTTAAACACTTATCTGTAACCTCCTTCAATAACCACTTGTATTTATGAAAACCTAGTTGAAAAATCAATTATTAGGAGAGGAGTTGAATGTTTTGGATTAAATCCAGCTTAAGTCATGTGGGGTGTACTTAAACAATACAGTTTGGATTTCACAGGATATGCTTGAAGCAGCGTGCCAGTACAGAGAGAGTAAATCCTCGTTCTACCGAGCTTCAGAGACGGCTGATTCTGAGCCTGAGTATATCCCATGGACAGGTAACACACCCCCACATCTGCAAAATATGCAACCTTAACTAAATATTCCTCTAATAATTCAGAGATGAATAACATGTTTTCTTAAAATATATATTTTTTGCATTTCAGTTCACTAAAGACAGGACATTTTAAATACACAGGAGAAGTATTAAATACCCTGTGCTGTAGGTGAACATGTCTGGAACATTCTCATGTAACATTGTCAAAACAATCATATTTGAGGAGGGTGGTTGTGTAGTGACCATTGCTTCTACAATTATTATTCCATTATGGTTATATCATTGCTGCTCAGGGTCCATCCACATCCACAAAAGATGATGAATCAGATCTTGCTCTGCTTGGAGGCATGAATAACAGGCTCTTAATCAACATGTTTCCCCTGATCATTTCCCCCCTTCAGCCTCTAGTGGTGTTCGGTCAGTCATCACGCGGCAGCATGAGGTCATCCTGAAGACGGTGTACCCACATGCCGACTCAGAGCTGCGCAATACCCTCAGTGAGCAGTTGGTGGCACTGCTCAACTCCTACTTGAGTGGCTATGTGGCCCAGCTGGGGTCACTCGACAGGGCCACCAAGTCTGACCGCTACAGCGCCCTGGAGATGGAGTACACTCAGAGACGCTCGGAGCTGCTGCTGCCACTATGTGAGTTCACGCTTTCATGCATGCCAAGCCATTTCTAATCAATATGAACGCTTCCAAATATGGCCTACTGGAGAAAGTGTGTATCTTGTGATTACTTGGGATTTACCAACGGTGTTTATCTCTTAGACTTGTCTGACAAAGGGTGATATCCAAGAGGCATTTAAATGTTTGTGACTAAACAACAATGAAAAAAAATAGACATGCGTGGACGCTTATTGGAAGGTTGTCTAATGCAGATATCTAAATGGATGTGCTGCAAGTTTAGCAAGTGTTTCAGATATACAGTAAAGAACTAAATTATTCATACCCCTGGCAAATATTGATTTAATGTTGATTTTCTCTTGACCAATATATTTGTTCTGACTGAAAATGACACTGCCACATGCAAAAAGGTTGCAAGACAATGTGGGAGAAACAAGGAATCAAAAAAAGAAGCGTTTTCATCTTTTTAGACAAATTTTATTCATACCCTTTTAAAATAATCAATGGAAACATCTTTATTTGCATTCACAGCTCTCAACATGGTTCATATAATACCGACCAAGCCTCTTCATGTCTCCTCAATGATTCTAGACCGCACCTTTTTAACAACAATCCGGGTTTTGAGTCAGGAACGATTATTTGCCATCACTCTGGCCTTGTGCTCACTTTTTGACAGATTGAGGTCTGGACTCTGCTCTGCCACTCTAACATGTTGATATTGTTCTCGGTTAACCATTTCTTGCCTTGTTTGGCTGTATGTTTTGGTTCATTGTTTGGTTTAATGGTCCAATGCCGCCTATTGGGGCAGGTCTCTCGGCAGACTGCCTGATCTTTTCCTCCAAAAATCTTAATGTAGCCCCTTCTTTCCTCATCTGCTTGGATGTAGGCATTGTGTTGTGTACCATGACACTGATTTGTGTTGTGTTGATGTTTGTGTTGACCAGTGGAGCTGGGTCAGTACCAGTGGGTGTCAGCCCTGGCTGAGAAATATGGGGACTTTGACATCCTGGTGCAGATGTGTGAACAGACTGACAACCAGAGCCGTTTACAGCACTACATGACTAAATTTGCAGACCAGGTAAGAGCCACCAGCCCCTGATGTCCCCTTATCACACTGGCTTATCAAGCAGTTCATAAATGTTTTGTGGAGGATTCTCCAGAGTTGTCAGATGTTGTCTCCACTTTCTGCAGAACTTTGCAGATTTCCTGTTCCGTTGGTACATGGAGAAGGGGAAGAGGGGCAAACTGCTCTCCCAGCCAATCGCACAGCACCAACAGCTGGCCAGCTTCCTGCAGGCCCATGAGCATCTCAGCTGGCTTCATGACGTTCATGTGCACGACTACCAGAGTGTAGGAATTTCTCCAACTCTCTCACATATGCGCGCGCGCACACACACATACACACACACACACTCACAATCACACTCAAATTGATGGTAATTTTGATGAACGAAGACCCAGTCAGGCAATAGGAATATCAGGAGCTGTTTTATTTACAGTGCTATACACTGAGGGAGAGACCCACCAGCTGTCCTAACTAAAAACAAGCAAATAGTCTGGGCCCAAGTATCCTTCCAGGTTGCTGAGAAATGGCGTCGGTCATCCCAGTGTGTGTAGATCTCACTGACCCAGACCCTGATTAATGCCAACCTGGCAATCCAGAACAGATAACTTCTAAAACCGGGGAGGCACTCATGCAGAACTGTGGCACACTGTAAAAACACTATATTCCCCAATAACTAAAAACGTAATTAAATACAAAGATATAACATTACATTTAAACAGTCATGGCATGGGTGGAAGAACACATGACAAGGAAACAGCTGGCTTAGTTGAATTAATCTATTCAACCCTGATTTGGACTGAAAGAAAGATAAGGACATAAAGTATTACTTATGAATATATAGTACAGGCCAAAAGTTTGGACACACCTTCTCATTCAATGTGTTTTCTTTTATTTTCATGACTATTTACATTGTAGATTCATCAAAACTATTAATGAACACATGTGGAATTATGTACTTAACAAAAAAGTGTGAAATAACTGAAAATATGTCTTATATTCTAGTTTCTTCAAAGTTGCTATTTCTTTTTTTATTTAATACCATATTCAGCAAGCCATAACTTGACAAATACTCATCTGTGGGCCAAATAACTTTGCATTCATTCATAGTTTTGATGCCTTCAGTGAGAATCTACAATGTAAATAGTCATGAAAATAAAGAAAACGCATTGAAATGAGAAGGCAGGAATGTCATCTTATGAATATTTTGTTTTTACACACACACACACACACACACACACACACGCGCACACACACACACACACACAGTCTTCACAGTGGCTATGTGGCATTACAGGAATCTCACGAGCACATGCACACCCCCTAAAGCTGTTTGTGTTTGTGTGTTCTCTCTGTCTTCAGGCCCACGAGACCCTGCACAGCCAGGCCCAGATGGAGACTCGGTACTTTGTTAAGAAGAGGACCCTGCTGGCCCTCAGCAAGCTAACAGCGCTAGCATCAAACATGGCAGAGAGCACCATGCAGAAGCAACTAGATGGTATGTTCTAAAAGAAGTTCCCAGCATCCAAATGACACAAACCATATCTTTTTTTTTTTGGTTACACTTTACTTGACAGTATCGACATAAGAGTGACATGACACTGTCATGAATGTGTCATACTTCTTAGAGGATTAGAGTTAGAGGTTAGGATTAGGGTTAGGGCTAGGGTTCATGTGTCATGACAGTGTCATATGTTCATTACAGTGTCACTCTTTATGTCGATACTGTTAAGTAAAGTGTATTTTATTTTTGTATTTTCAAAGTCACTATTCCTATGGATTTCTGTGGCAGTAAGATTGGCACTATTGCTATGTGTCCAGGTGAATAGTTTGTTAAAATGTGCTCCATTGGTTGTGGTCAGTTACTGTGTGGCGTAATAGAGGCGTGCCGACAGGCGGCGTGCGGCCCCAGAGGGAGGCCCTGTGGCCCCTACGCTGACTCAGCGGCGCACCACAACTCACCACCATGCACCAACTGGTCAATTGACCACCATGGGGGCAGCAACTGGTCAATTGACCCTCTGGACTGGCAAACACCATGTTCCCTAATGCTATAGAATGGGAACAAAACATATGAAAGAAATTTACAAAAAAAACTGTCCAGTAGAAAAAAAACACTCTGGCACGATAATATTCAAGTTAATGATACAGAATCTAATTCTATAGTGATCTAGCTATAACTGTAGTGGCTCCATAGCCATAGTCCCGAGTGCCTTCCTTAGTATTACAATTCTCAGTAGAAGATTATGCTGTGAAATTCATGGGATTATAATTCTGTGGTCGTTTTGGTAACACCTGTACATGTTAAGCACATTAGTATTAAGCATATTCTTCTTCTGTCTCAATAGCTGATTTATTCTAGGTAAGTCCTTATAAGCAACTAGTTCGCCTTGATCTAACGTTCCTGTTCTATAGCATGGATCAGAATACAGTTTATAGACACCTAATACACTGTCTGAATCTGTGACATAATAGTAACATAATACAAAGACCAACTAGTTGCTTATTAAGGATTTACCAAGAATGAATCACCTATTTAGTAAGAATAAGTAAGAATAAGTAATTGTTGAAAAAAGGCGTAATAAATGTGTAATGACATTTAATCTAGACTCATACATACACATATTAGTTATGTGTTAATGGTTAACGTGTGTTGCTAAAATAAAGAGTTACCATAATTTCAACTTTAATTGAGATTGAATTGAAGGGTAGGACTGCCTGATTGTTGGTATATGTGTTTCTCCTCCAGATATCGTAGAGCAGGAAAGGTTCCTACTGCATCAGGAGACTCTACCCAAGCAGCTGCTGGAGGAGAAACAGCTGAACCCTGACACAATGCCTCTTCTCAGTGCACACAACCTGATTAATGTGAGTGGAGGCACACACACACACACACACACACACACACACACACACACACACACACAATCAATAATACTTTCATAGAACTATGGTGCCAACCTCCCACACATGTTTTGCAATGAAAATTCCTTGGCAAGGCTTTCTGTTTACTGTATACCATCTTTTCTACACCCTCCAGCTTTACATCTGTGATGCTAACCGCCGAGCCAACGAGTATGATTTCAAAAAAGCCTTGGACCTTCTTGACTACATAGAAGAGGTTTGAATCTGCTCATTCTTAACACACATATCCTTTATTTACAGTGGTCCTGCAAAGATTTCTGAGAATATATGACAAATATAAATTAAAAAAAAAAAATTGAATATGAATATGAATTTCCCCTTGGGGATCAATAAAGTATCTATCTATCTAAATCTTCATCAATCTCCAAAAACAAAATGCATGAATTGAAACGATAGTGGTTGGAAAATAATTTCATGATTTAAAGCCTTAAAGGAAGAAAACGTTGTATTCACATTGTATGTCTGAGGGGTTCCAACACTCCTGAGTAGTTAGCAATAGTCTCTGTCTGCTAACGAAGCTCTCTGTATGTGTTCAGGACGATGCTGTGGACGTTGAGGCTCTGAAGTGTGAGATCCTCTGTAAAGCTCTAAAGAGGGACGAGTAAGTGCAGCTGCTACCTCCACATCAGCCGTTTCCCCATGTTTAACTGGACCACAAATCCTATTTCTTTCATTCTGAGTAGCTGTTGATATCTATCTGATACTGTCCCCCTCCCCCTTAAGAAACGGCACTGGTAATAGTACATTTGTCTGGATTTATGTCGGAAACGCCGCAGTGGTTCAGTCCAACATTCCAACAAATAATGGCTCAGCTACAAGAGCACATGGTGCATGTGTTGCATTTGCCACAATTAAGTCCACAAATAAGCAGTTATTAGAATTTTTTTTTTTTTTTTTTTTTTTTTTTTTTTTTTTTTTTTTTTTTTAAAAGCAGCACATGTGTATATATAAATACATTGCTTCAAGCTCTCATGCACTTTGCAAAAAAATATAATTCTATTTAACTGCTTTGAAAGTTTCTGATAACTTCATGCACACAAATTGTACTTGCTTTAAGCCCTGAACATAGCACCAAAACATTCAATGAAAGGGCTCAATTACTGTTCCTACCGTGGTGAGGTCCTGGACCGAACTGACTCCTCTAGGCCTACTCAGCTTTCCATTCATTCTGAAACCCTGCCCACTTGCTTCCAACCATTACACAGCAATCCAGTAATCAACCACTTACAAGATTCTAAGTAGTACATCTGGTCCTTATGTGATCCCTTTTACCTGATGTATGTTACTGCTGTTTGGTTTGGTCATGAACCGCACTTCCAAAACGGTTCCCATGAACTCTGTTCACTTCCAACAGATTAGTTTGGTGTTCGTTGAAAGTTGTTTTTCTAACTAAATTTCTCTGCCTGTGTTATTAGCTGGTCATCAGCCGATGGCAATGATAACCCAGTGGAGGCAGCAAAAGACAGCATCTTTATCCGAATTATCACAAAGCTAATTGAAGAGGGTAAGAAATGCATGCGTGCATGCTGTCATTATTGGGCTTATTCAGACATTGTTGGATTCTTGAGGCTGTTGGTGAGAATGAAGAGCTTGTGTTGTTCTCCTTTCCTTACAACTCTTGTGTCTTATAACCCGTGTATGGATTATCCTCTCTCTCAGGTGTTCCCCTGCAGACATACCTGCCTGACGTCAGAGACCTGATGCAGTTGGAAGAGATGGAAAGTCTGAAGGCAAAGCCTTATTTTGAGTTTGTACTGAGAGCCAACTATGAGCATTACCTACAGATCTGAACCCTGCCCTCCTGCCATATTGTTTTCATGTTGTCTCATCATATGTTTTGATATGCATAATTAAGACTGTTTCTTTAAATAAATATTTTCTAAGCAATTCTAGCCTCTTTTTTTAAGTTACAAGCCAAATACAGATAGCAAATCTTAAGAGTGTCTCGTTCTGACCCTTGAAGGGTATGTATGTTTATTTATAACTTGAGGAGTGCTCCCCCTCCTTCAGCCACTAACCCACCCACTCACACCCCCCCAGACTTCCTCCTCACTTGGACTCCTTGGCTCTGCCCCCTCTCCTTCCCTCTCCCTACCTAGAAGTGCTTTCGCTTCTACTGATCCTTTTGGTCAATATATTCTTCCCTAAATATACATGTCCAAGGCAAACGTCTTTGAGGCACAGATGCTGACATACACTTCATGCTGTAGTAGGAATCTTGAGGGGTGCAATTGATCTACTTGACTACTGGCAGGAACAGATGTCTCAGAGAGACTTGAGGCTCCTATAAATAGTTGGGTGAGGTTAATTTGGGGGACAACCCCGATTAATAACCACAGCTTTTACTGGGCACTTTTGTGGCCCTATATGGGCTGTGTGAGAACGCAACACCCTTTTCTTCATGGGGGGTAGTTTCTTTTTTGTTCTTAGTCAGGACTGTGGACACTGCAGTTTTTGAAATGACTGCTACAAGCCTGATCAGTGTAATTTTACTGTGTATGGATACACAAACTATTGGTTGATTTTCAGTTTGATCTTCACAAAAAAAAACAAAAATTCTCTCGTCAATTACTCAGATATGGAAGCCACAGTATTTGTGGCTGGAATAGTACTGTGCTTCCCAGTATTAAATATTATCATTAACATCAACAACAATATTAAACAATATTGGATTTTTTTTATGTAATAAACCATACATTATGATAAGAAGAATAAGAAAGAAGGTTTGAGTGCAATTCATTTAGTAGCAGAGAGCAAACAATTCTCAAAACAGCAGCACAATTATAGTATCAAAGGAGCTGAGTTAATTTTACATTTGCACCCAGCCAAACAGTCAACCTGCCTAAAGGAATTTGCCAAAATGTTAAAACTTGTAAAAGTGGGGGAAACTCTCCTTGATGTTACTAACTTACTCTCATCATTCACATGACCATAACTAGAATTGTAAAGCATTACGAGTTGTAATTTTAATGTAAACGACAGTAGTCCACCACTAGGGATGACAAAATTAACTACTTCATTAATAGGCCAACGAGTTTGCAGTCCCGCCTTGTACACCATCCCAACTCGAAATGTCATTCTAGAGGAAGAGGGTTACAACCCCTGATCTTCCATACACGGCTTGGACACCATGGTCTGGGTTAGGGTCTAACTCTCCATATAAGGACTGTCCCGGGCACTGCGCGCGGTGGAGCTAAGCAGATTGCAAGCAGGGTGCCCACCATTCACACCAATCTGAGCCAAATATGGATAGGGGTCGGGGCAAATACCTGTGTAATACATTGATATTCCTGAAGGTTGCTCGTAGAAAAAAAAGGGGAGGGGGGCTAGGACTCAACGAGTATATAAGCATCTTGGTGGTCCTCATATCCCTGTAGCTGGATCCAGCAGCGGTTGAACTTCCAAGCAGGAAACCCCCACAGGTAAGCGAATGAAACCGGACTGGAAAACCTCACTCAACAAGATTTTACAACAAGATTATACTGAGCATCGAAAAGCTTTGGATACTTTACCATGAAGGGACTTCATTGGAAATCCGATTTAACAATGGCCAGGAATATGGAACGGATAAAACTTAACGAATAGTTAATTCAGTTTTGACAGGCGTGCAACTGGCGCGGTCGCCGTTGTCAGACTGAGGTTGACTTGTAAAAGTAACCCGTTGGAAACTGTAGGCTATTCCACTCAGGCTTCATGTAGGATCACGAATCTAGCTGCAGGATTTGAGCATAGAGAACCTCTGTGATTACTGTCAACTAGTCTGAGGGCATAATTTGACGTCAGGCTAAAGCAAAACAGTTCATAAACTCGGTAAACAGTTTATAAACATTCAATAGCTTATTTATCTTATTTGGAGCAATAGGCTATCTTATTCTTAATATGTAATAGCCTAATGTAACATCAGCTACATTAGGAGACCAAGTGCTTGTTAGAGAAATTGGCAAATGAGGTTAGCTAGACCTTTTTCTTGACAAAAATAAATAAATCAGGAGCATTCTACCTGCTAGTGAATGAATGATGTGGATGATAGGCTATGTTTACATGGATACTAATATTCATTTGGCTAGGCCTATTAGTTAAGATTGTGATACATAGGCTACTTTATTTATTAAGTTATAAACCAATTATTATTGGCAAAAAATACATTAAGTAGTTGCTGTTGTCATGTTGGTTCTTCTATTTTCAGTAGGTTCTTCTATTGTAAGTTCAAACAAACTTGTAATTACTTGTGCAGGAGACAGTTGTCATATTGGCATCATACTGGCAAATGTTGTGGAGAGTTTCAGTCCAATTAACTTCCTCCTAGTTTGAGAGTAGATATGCACTGGGGTTGGCTACTGCTCCATCAAACAGTGGTTTGGGCTTTCTCCTATGATACAACTTCCCAGCAATGATCAGAATAATAAATAAATAAGTGCAAGGAAAAGGTAGAAACAGACACTAGCTGTGATCAGATACAATGTGAGTAGATGTTGTGAGTGTCTTTCCTTCTAAGACGTCTTTAAGTCCAGGCTCTCGGCTTCTGGCCCCTTGCCTTTTGCAGAACAACAGCTGCGGGGATATTCTTTACCGACCCCACTCTCTGCCTCGTGTCATATTGCTTAAATATCTAGTAGACACTATGCCTGTGTGTGCAGCTGTAGCCCTTTATTTGAAGAACTTCTCTACATTTTGTCACAGTGTTACTGTTTTACGAAGCCTATTGAAGCAGAGAAGTTGTTTGAAAGTTATTCACATAGTTAGGTACAGCTGGTTGTTAATCTGCATTGGCCGTGTGACAAGCATAGTCTGAGCTGGTAATTGTGGCATGTAAATGTGACACCCCCTTCTCCAACTGTTGGCAGAATCCATCAACATGTGCGACGACGACGAGACTACCGCTCTGGTGTGCGACAATGGCTCAGGTCTGGTGAAGGCCGGCTTCGCCGGTGATGACGCCCCCAGGGCTGTCTTCCCCTCCATTGTGGGTCGCCCTCGTCACCAGGTAAGCCTTTCTCCTCAACTTATCAAACTGTTTTAACCTTTTTTTGAAAAGCATGACATTTTGAGATGCAAGTCATTTTTCTCCTGGACACATACCCTACTTCTCACAATCTGTCTCTTTCTTCTCTCTCCAGGGTGTGATGGTGGGTATGGGTCAGAAGGACTCCTACGTCGGTGATGAGGCTCAGAGCAAGAGAGGTATCCTGACTCTGAAGTACCCCATTGAGCACGGCATCATTACCAACTGGGACGATATGGAGAAGATCTGGCACCACACCTTCTACAATGAGCTGCGTGTGGCCCCTGAGGAGCACCCCACCCTGCTCACTGAGGCCCCTCTCAACCCCAAGGCCAACAGGGAGAAGATGACCCAGATCATGTTTGAGACCTTCAACGTCCCAGCCATGTATGTGGCCATCCAGGCTGTGCTGTCCCTGTACGCTTCTGGCCGTACCACTGGTGAGGCAACATCCATATATCTACCATACACATAGCACATTTGCTTTAGAAACACTGGCAGTAATTGCAAGGTGATTAATAATCAAACACATCCGGTTACTTGTGAACTTATTCACTTATTCACTGTTTTCTCTACTCAGGTATTGTGCTGGATTCTGGTGATGGTGTCTCCCACAATGTCCCCATCTATGAGGGTTATGCTCTCCCCCATGCCATCATGCGTCTGGATCTGGCCGGTCGCGATCTGACTGACTACCTGATGAAGATCCTGACTGAGCGTGGTTACTCTTTCGTGACAACCGGTTAGTATGAAATGTGCAAATAAAAGTTTCAGTTTGATACAGTTTCAACGAGGTTCCTCTTGAGCAAAACTTGAACAAAAACATGCCTTTTACAGCTGAGCGTGAGATCGTGCGTGACATCAAGGAGAAGCTGTGCTATGTGGCTCTGGACTTCGAGAATGAGATGGCCACCGCTGCCTCCTCCTCCTCCCTGGAGAAGAGCTACGAGCTGCCTGACGGTCAGGTCATTACCATTGGTAATGAGCGTTTCCGTTGCCCTGAGACCCTCTTCCAGCCTTCCTTCATTGGTGAGTATACAGGAGTACATATGCAGCAAAGTTAATCCCATCATAGCTTTTATACTTTTTTCTTTGAAAAGGCACTTTTCTCACTCACACACTTCACCCACAGGTATGGAGTCTGCTGGTATTCATGAGACTGCCTACAACAGCATCATGAAGTGCGACATTGACATCAGGAAGGACCTGTACGCCAACAACGTCCTTTCCGGTGGTACCACCATGTACCCTGGTATTGCTGACCGCATGCAGAAGGAAATCACTGCTCTGGCCCCCAGCACTATGAAGATCAAGGTGATTATATCTTGCCCATTCCAACTGAATCTGCCTTTGCTATAGAAAGTAGGAAAATGGCCAATTGACTTACTTGTCTCTCTCCTCTTGTTCTCTTCAGATCATTGCCCCACCTGAGCGTAAGTACTCTGTCTGGATCGGTGGCTCCATCTTGGCTTCCCTGTCTACCTTCCAGCAGATGTGGATCACCAAACAGGAGTACGATGAGGCAGGCCCCAGCATTGTTCACCGCAAGTGCTTCTAAGCTCATCACCATCACCCAAACCCAAGGATCATCTCTTGCTCAGGAACCAGCAGCCGCTGCTGTTATTGTGGGACAATTTTGTACAAGTTTTTTTTTCCAGCCAACGATTTGTTACAGTGACAAGAGGATGTCAGCCTCTACAAACACAAAGAAAAGCATCAAGAAATGTCATCTTTTGAATGTTTGCTTGTAGAGGGTCTGATTTCTTAAAGTTGGTCAATTGTAGACCTTTAATTTATTCTATCCACAATCAATAACATCAACAGGTCCAGGAAATAAAACTATGAACTATTTTCAAATGTCTTTGTCTTAATTTGTCACTTCTTTCATCCTTGAAACATGATCTATCAATCATTAGGTCTACCTATCTCTGTCATTACCCTCTGCACACATAAAGAAAACCTGAACCATTAAGACAAGGGTTTTGGTCAACCCACACAAATTCACCTGGGACTTGAATGGGGATTCAGGGATTCATACTCACACCAAAATGCTCTGGTGGACTCTCTCTCTCTCACACACACACACACACATCACCTAGTCATCTCTCTCTCTCACACATACACATACACATACATATAGCCAAGTCATCACACATACATACATATAGCCTAATCTAATCATTTCAAACACACTCTCACACACATTAAAATCAAACACACTCATACACACAGCCTATAGCCATATACACGCACACATAGCCTACACATAAACACAGGGTTTGTAAATGTTGCTTAGACGACAAAGCTATTCCAGTTACGAGATGACATACTCACAGGTTTGACTGCCCCACCTAATTGGATTCAGGACAACCTACTAGACACGGTGGGACAAAAGCTTGAGAGCATGCGCATTGTAACATTGTGTGGATAAACATCGCTCTTGCCGTTTACGATACGCCACACACTGCTGGTTGAAGCCCAGCTCTGCCATCCTAAAATTCGTCGGATACATCCAGCAACTGATTGATTCCAACAGACATTATGGTTAAACATATCTTTCGTCAGTCCAGTGCCTAGTCTCAGCCGAGCGGGTAAGGATTCAACCTACGGTGATATGTGTTAGGCTATTCGTATCCTGAGTGCTTAGGTGAAGTCCGATTAGACGTCATGAAATCCTATGTAGCCTTGCATGCCTTACATCGTTTCTCGTTGGTCATAATTGCAATAAGCATCATGCTAAGAAATATCTTCATCGGGTCCGTAATGTAATGGGGTCAAATAGCCTACGTCTTGTAATGGGTGCGCAGGGCACAGAAGCAGCCTTGGATATGGTGATGTGTTTTGCTTCAAATCCAGGCGCGTTGGATCAGAAATACACCTGCACATTAACATGTTGAGGTTGTAGTATCCCAATAACATTCGACCTGGTATCGAAAGAAATGCTCTGAGGGGTTGGGGAAGGAGGATAGGGGGAGTAGGCTAGTAGGCTAGTCTTATCAAGTTGTGATAAAATATTAATAGATGCAATGCAGTAGGCCCAAGTCTGACAGGCAGTAAGGGTGCCTGGCTGTCATGGTGGCTGGACTATCTGTCCTGGGTTTACATTTGTTATTGCAGAGTGCCTGTTTAGATGAAGCCTACGCAACAACATCAGCTCGCGGGCTCCTGCCGTCAGTAGGCCTAGAATGATATTAAATTGTTGAGCCTACTTATCGAGATTTCGTTTCCCTCCCAACAGGTAGCCCTTTATCTCACAAAATGACAACCAATAATAATGTGGTGACAAGGAAAATCCGATCGGAATACATGAAGAAATTCCGGGATCCTAAATGGGACACTTTTTCCAAAAATTACGAGGACTCCGTGAAATACAGATTGACCCGTCGGGTTATGGAACAAACGCACAAACCCTTGTTTTGGGATGGCTGGGACAGTGGGTCAGACTCTAGTGGAAGGTCAAGTCCAAAACTCAGAGAGGGATTGGACCCTTTAATAGCCAAGCTGCAAACACTGGAGTCCAGGACTGAAAACAAAGAGACCCAAGTGGTCGAAACTGTAGTGAATGGTCAATCAACAGACACCCTCAATATGGAGAATTCTTCGGGCATTGGTAAATCAGTTTCCTATTGTCATGATAGAAAAACAATATCTATCTATCTATCTATCTATCTATCTATCTATCTGTAGGCCTAGTTAAACCTTTGCAGTGTTACATCTGTTCCGACTGTAGCTTTTCTCATGCTTGGCTTTTAAACTTTGACTTATTATCATTACCATTATCAAATCATCTTGAAATTCACTTTGCTTTCTGGCAGAGAATGGTGTTCCAGATGAGACTGATAATCCGAACACTTCATCAGAGACTGCACCAAAAAGACGCCCGCGACGCCGTGCTCCTCGGTCTGAGGCCGGTTATGATGGTGACACTGACCGGTCCCGACCATCCTCAGCGCCCAAACCATGCAGAGCGAAGAGTCAGCCACCAGAGAGGGGCAAGCACAGTGAGAGAGAACAGAAGCGTTCCTACATGCGCTCGAGCTGGGCTGAACGACACGTGGAGACGAGAGGGAGAACGCCCAGTATGCGTGCGTCAGTTTCTGCAGGGGAGGTGAGTGGAGTCCAGTCTGGGAATGAAATAATAACAAATATGAGTTAAAAGAGCTGAATTAGTTTAAGAGAGAAAGAGTTCAGTCTCACTGCTCCTGTTTGTAGAGTCATGGCACACTTTATTGTGGTGAAGCCGTTCAGTGAATTGAGAGTGAACCAGATATGCAACACTAGCGGTGGAGGGCATTAATAATGGAGCCGATCCTTGTCACTGAGATGGGCACTGTTCTCTCTTTCACTGCTTTGGGTTTTTAGGTGTCAGTGAAATGGAAATGACATGAGATTCCCCGAAGCACCACCTATATGTCAATTTTATTTTATTTTTTCATTTAGATTATTTTATGTTATTCTTGTATTTGTGTCCTGTTAATTGAACACCCACAAAGTGTGACTTTTTCCTGAGAGCAGCAGAAGTAGATGATGTCAGATCTCTTGTCTTCCTCTCACAGATTCATCGTTCAGACGCAGCCGCCAAGCGGCAAGAGGCGCAGAGGTGTGGCGGCGCACTGGACCGGCGTAGGGCACGATCAGCTGACCTTGAGAAATGCCGCGGCTCAAGGCTGAGTGTTGCAGATGATCGCTGGATGACCGAGTACATGCGCTGCTATTCTGCACGGCTCAGGTGAAATTTGCCCCACCGGCACAGGATCCCCTCTTAACTCTGATCTACTGATCCAGTTTCCTCATTACCTTAAAAGGGTTCCCATGTGGATTTGAGAAGGGAAGGTTGTTCACAGTTTCACCCTCAAAGGATGAATGTCACCACAGCTGTAAAAGTACTGGGACTGATCTAACACATTATGGATGAGGAAATACAATATTATTTGTTTGACTCAAATCGATTGGCTTTTTAAAAGTGTGGAGAACTTTTGCAACCCTTTGGTTTCAATTCACATTCACTTACAAAACCAAAGCACTGTCTCCTAAAGGGCAGTAATGGATCTGAAATTAGACTTCTGATTTTCTTTTATTGTCTTTAGATGCCTGTAGTTGTCTGTGGGCTTTGTTTCATTCTCTCTTCGAGTTTCAAAGTCCAATCATAAATCCCCACTTGTTTGTTGATGTATGTATAGAAGTGCATTTTCTATTTGAGGCTATGTTGAGACACCTTCACTGAGGACGTTGTATGGGCTCTGTAATGTAGCCTATAGTGACTAATAGTTTTCTGCCAGAATGACTAATTTGCCCTCAATGAAAAATATGTTGAGATTGTGAATAGATTCTGAATATATTTGAATCAAACAATAGTAGAAAATACCTTTAAAATCTAAAGTATAAATACATCTACATTTTGGTAGATTTTGGCTGAACAGAACTAACCTGACTCTCTCCAGATGAATTTCGTTCCGCCTAGTTCCACTCATCCATCTGGGATCGATCCATTGGAGTGGTGCTTCAGAAGGCTGGGCCTTTTTAAAAAATCCTTGCATAAGATTGGATAAGCCACTTGTCCGTCATCTATTGACGTGCTACTTCAACCACTCACATCGAAGCCAACCCATGACGCTGAGAACAGTCTCATAGTCATTTCTACGCTACGTCACATCTATGAAACTCCCGCCCTGCGTCCTGATTGGCTCTACCATACAATCTCGTGCTGAAATCACTCTCAACGGAAGCGATACCCCAGATGGATGTGAGTGGAGCTAGGCGGAGCTAAATTTATCTGGCGAGAGTCAGATTAGAACAGAACTAGGGGAAAGAGAATCAGGACATTCCAACAGAACAATTTCCATGACTCCCAGTAATATGAGTACAACTTGTTCTGTTTGATTGTACACTGTGATCAGTATTTTTATATGGAACACACAGGATGCATCAGAAAAAATAGTGTGCATTCCAGATGTCAGTGACTTTGTTGATTGTGGACCAAAGCCTACTTCAGAATTATTTTGTGTCTGTTAGGGTTATGAATCTATGTTAGTTGGACATGCAAGTGATCCATCAGCTCACTGGATAAAATATAGAAGTGTGGTAAGATATTTGATATATTGAGAGTACTCTGGTTCTGGTCAAAACCACAATTAGCCACCACTGATAACAGAGATGTCCTTACCACTTCTTAAATTACTTTTTTGTAACCATGAAATATCAGTGCCTCATTGCAACAAACGTATAGAGCCCCCTTTAAAATGTTCACAGACTTCACAAAGCCACAACCCACCTTTCCCATTTTGTCCACTTTCCAAACGTTTAGATGACTTTTTAGTTGGATTACAACCGCTTGGTATGTTCACTTGCCTAGCTGTGGAGTTAGCCACTTGTGTATTTCACTCTTAGATTGTTTTATTAGCAATGCAGAATGTATTCTCTTTCACTCACATTTTTGCACTTTGTTTGGGCTCTCACGCATGTGATTTGGTGGAAGAGACGTTGAGGGCTGTATTTCAGGTGGTGTCTCTGTTGTGTTTTATTATGACTTGCCGAGAATTTGTTGTGAAACTCATTTGCATGAGCTATTATAGTATAATTCTGCATTTAAAATTCATTTTAATTAACCATGTAAAGATTATTGGAAACATCTCAGGAGAGCAGACACTGCTTCAGAACTGCTTCAGGAATGTAAAGTTGTTGCATTTTACAAACTCCTTGATCAGATGTACAAATGGAGATGTCTTTACTCTTTATGGCACGCACAATCTTGTTTCTTTAATTCTCTCCCTTTAGACAGCTCACTAAATGCGAGTAAATCTGGAGAATGTATGTATATGTACATTGAGGAGTAATGCAATTAGTTTTGTTATTCCAGAATCACTCTTTGATGTTAGTGCTGACGCTGAAAGACTTAAATGAGCTATACACATCTTTATAGTCCTATTGTAAACTAACATACATGAACTAACCATGGTCTTCAAAAATGATGTTTACATTTCTTATATTTGTATTTGTATTTAAAAAATGCACAATAATATATTTTCATCTGTGGTATAGCACAAAACTACTTTAATTGCTGTTAATAAATATTGTTTGAGTAGATTTGTGGAAGTTTCAGTTTATTAGTTTAGAATATTTTATCACAATGAAAGTTTTGGTTTAATTGACAGACCATTAAAGGCTGTCACTGATTCTGGACCATCGAACCATTTTTGTTGTTTGAGCTTAGCAGCCAATGAAATTGAACCATACACTGGCCTGAGCCAATTTGCAAACCCCTTTACACCAAAGGTTTTTTGAATACACACAAAGAATGAACAGGATAGTGAGACGCAATTCGCTGAATTTGACAAAAAGTTTATTGGATTAGAATCCCAAACACTACCTTTAATGATGAGCATGATATGGCAATGCCATCATAGTGAAACAGGCTCCATAATGTCATGTTGAGGATAATGAATGGTCAGATCACTCATTGTGGGTGTGTGTGTGTGTGTGTGTGTGTGAAGAGTGTCCTGCAAAAGTGGTCAAAATGTCAGTTTTGTCATCTGCAAAAGGCATTAAGTTAAAGATGCAAAATTCGTTTTAAAAAAATCTAAAATACATGTCAAGGAAGGATAGTGTATTGTTTTGTTTTGTAAAATTTTAGAGTGAGAAAAAGAAAGGTGTTTATGACTATTCCATGTCCCAACAAGCCATAGGCTCCTCTAGGCAGCTGACTATAAAAATGCTACAAAGCAGTATTTTCAGTAAGCAGAAATGATCTGAGAGCTCCTTGTAGGATTGCTATAAAAGGCATACCATTTTAATAAAAAGCAAAAGATTTTAAGGAACATTTAGTAGATTTTGGAGTGTCGTGCACTGCATACTGTGCAGTGACACTTTCATAAATATGCAATGAGTAGTAGTGGAGGTGTGCACATCCCCACCGGTGAGGTGCAGGGCAAATGGAACTAGAACTACAAAGGAATGAAATGCCCGCACTCTGCTAAAACTCCCAAAAAGTCAGTCAAACAGTTGAAAGATGAAGGAAATCTATCATCTTTAACTTCATATCTTTTGGAAATCAGCTCTTTTACTGTAGCTGTTCACCAAAACAGAAATGTTCAGGGTGCCAATATACCAGTCAAAAGTTTGGAGACACTTAGACATTTCCATTCCACTCCATTATTGACTATTATTTGTGAGTGGTTGAAGTAGCACGTCAATAGATGACGGACAAGTGTCTTATCCAATCTTATGCAGGGATTTTTTAAAAAGGCCCATTATTGATTGAGAATACCAGCTGAGATCAGTTGCATTGTTTCTTTTAATCAGGGCAGGAGTTTTCAGATTACATTATGTGTTTACATAATTGCAAAAGGGTTCTCGACTGTTGTAGAAAGAAATGGCTGATCTTTAATCTACATTGCCCATTATCAGCAACCATTCATCCAATTTTCCAAAGGTACATTCTGTTTACTAATTTGATATCATTTTAAAAAGCTAACTGAGAAAACATTGGAGAACCCTTTTGCAATTATGTAAGCACATAATGTAATCTGAAAACTGCTTAAATATTAAAAAAAACAATGCAACTGATCTCAACTGGTATTCTGTCTATAATGGAGTGGAATGGAAATGTCTCCAAGCTTTTGACTGGTAGTGTGTGTGTATACAACCCCAAAACAGAAAAAGTTGGGACGTTGTGTAAAATGCAAATAAAAACAGAATGTTATAATATAGACGTCTCATAAACCCATATTTAGCAGCAAAAAGGACATAGACAACATATCAAATGTTGAAAATGAAAAAGTTGACTATTTCATGGAAAACATGTACATTTTGAATTTGGTGCCAGCAACATGTTTCAAAAAAAGTTGTGATGGGAGCATGTTTACCATTGTGCTGCTTCACCTCTTCATTTAACAAAATTCTATACATTTTTAGGAACTGAGGAGACCATTTGCTACAGTTTTGAGAATGAAATGTTCTCCCATTAATCCCCGATATAGGATTTCAGTTGGGGTATTCTTGTTTTTCAATTTGTTTTTCAGCCCTTTCCCTTGTTTGCAAACATTTATCTGGATTCTCTGAATGTTTTAATAATATTATGTTCTGTAGATGATATCCCCAAATACTTTACAATTTCATGTTAAGAAGCATTAAAATTAAGCATTAACACGGAGTGATGAATACCGCTACATCTTTAATTCTAAGAGACCCTGCCCCCCTCAGGATGCTCTTTTTCATACCCAATCGTGTTGCCAGTTACCCTAATTAGTTATGAAAAAATTCCTCCTTTTGTTTTCTTTATCATTACACAACTTTTCCAGCATTTTGTGACCCCCGTCCCAACTTTTTTTGAAACATGTTGCTGGTATCAAATTCAAAATGAACATATATTTTCCATGTCAAATTTGTCATTTTTAACATATGTTGTCTGTGTCCTTTTTGCAACTAAATATGAGTTAAAGAAATTGGCAGATTATTACATTCTGTTTTTATTCAGATTTTACACATTGTCCTAACTTTAAACTTATATATATATATATATATATATATATATATATAGATAGATAGATAGATAGATAGATAGATAGATAGATAGATAGAGTACTTCATTTCTTCATTTATCCTCAAAGGGCAATATCAGTGTTGCATTAGCAATTCACATAAGAGACAAAAAACATACAACATGTGATCTCTTAAAGACACGATTTGGCAGTTGCTGTCACTGACCACCACACAGGCTGGAAGCATTACATAACCATTTGTGGGAAATCTGCCAAACATTGAGGAATTTCTCCTGGTTCCTCTACCTAGTAACAAAGCAGGACTAGAACAGAATATAGTTGAGTGAGTTATTTTTTTTTTGTCTTTTTCTTTTCTCTGCCAGCTGAATTTCTCATCTGACAGATTTAACAACCAGTGGAGCTGTGAGCTCAGATGTGCTGTGACATTAAATTACTATGGCACGTTCACAGCCGCTTAATCTGTGTCCAGATCCTTTGACCTCGTCTTGGTCTCCCACATGCTATGAATACCTACTGTAATAAGATCTTCTCCTGGCAGTTCCTTTAATGTTTTCTGTTTTTGTCTACAGCATACAAGTCCTCAAAACAAAGTAAATTATAGCCTAATAATTGTTAAAAATTCAAATCTAAGCAGAGTCATCTCCTGTAGGCACCCCACAAAAGTGTTACTATAGTGTTCTTTTGGGCACACTATTTAAATTAGATGAGATGAAAATATGGTATGGTTTTTCAGTTTCATTTACAACACTTAGCCAAAGTATTACTAATACAAAAGTGTCACATTATGAAATGTCTTGAGAGTGTTATAGATCACCTTAATATGCGAGTCTGTCAACATCCCAAGCAATCTGCAGAAAGAAAGTGTTGGTGCTGACGATGCACTCTTGTGCATGTGTCATACTATTTATAGTCATTTACAGATGGTTGCCAGCTCTGTCCGTATCATGTTTTTGACCTCTCGCGTGCATTTAAGATAGTACAGTGTTATTTCCTGCCAGCAAAAGAGAATAAACCCAATGTTGATATATTTTATTTACCCATGCAGCTCTTATTTTATTAACCCTTCCATCTTCAAAACATTTCTAATGATCACTAATCACTAATCACACTCATCAGACTGAAATTGTCTCACATAAATATTTGAAGGTTCATACTAATATGAATGTAACATGTTCTCACTGTGTCTGGGTTGTTTCTATTGATTGCCTTGTGGAAAGTGGCTTGTTATGTGGTGTCTTATGCCAGGGGAATAGCTGCCAAAGATAGGAGGAAGTTCAACAAGTTTATTTAAATGGCTGGTTCCATTATTGCATTGACTCCTGTGTAAGGAGAAATTAAATAAAACAATTAAAATACAATAACAATTACAGTCATTGTATAACTGAATGTTATTCATCACTCAGCACCATTATCTATGATGTTATAGTAGGATGTATTAAACATATTGAGCTACTGTATTATTTGAAAGCATCCTATGCAAGTTATATTATTAACAGCTTTGAAATTATTTTCAAGGTAAACTTACTTGTAATAGGGAGAAGAATGGGGCTCCTTCCCAGCCTTGCACATGTCCAATACAGTTTCATCTCATCTTCTCCTCCCCAGTTGCAAAGTATTTGTATTTTACACAATTGTCGCAATTACCACTCATGGCTTGCCCCCTTCCCCTTGGGCACGGAACGTGCATTTTATTAAAAATTGCACAATTGCCGTAAAGCAATTCAAGATTCTCTGGGTCGGGGCAGAGCCAAGTTGCAAGGCTGGTTTGGGTCGGCTACGCCTGGAAAGGCACCACATTCTGCCTATTAATAATCATCTGTCTTGCCTGTATTAATAATCATCTGTCTTGCCTGTATTAATAATTATCTGTCTTGCCTATATTAATAATCATCTGTCTTGCCTATATTAATAATTATCTGTCTTGCCTGTATAATCATTTGAAGACCAAGCAGACAGACTTGAGTTTCTTTTTTGTGTAAATGACCAATATGATGCATGCAGACAGAATTCAGACCCCTTCATTTCTATACATTTTGTTATGTTGTAGTTTAATGACAAACTCATTGAAATCATTATTGTTGTTTTCATCATTCTACACACGTGCCAATTATGACAAACAGGATTTTAACATTTTTAGGTACATTTATTACACTGACATAAGCATTCTGTTCAGTTTTTTTGCACCTTGACACCACAACTGATTTACTGATTGGACATGATTTCTAAAGGCACAAGAAATCATGGGAAGGTTGTTAAAATTCTTATGCACTGAAGGACATTGACAGAGTCGTCCCTAAGCTACTCCTCCAAATGTCCTATGGAAGTTGAACCTTTGTCCAAGTCTGAGGTCCTGTGCACTCTGGACTAGCTTGTCATTAAGGATATCTTTGTATTTTCCTTAGATTTCGGCCCAATAACAGCTCAATCCAGAAAATCTTATTTCTCTTTGTCTTGCCCTGACCCTATCTCTGGAGAGACCTAAAAGTGAATCTGATTATTCATCCAACCTGACAGAGCTTGAGAGGATCTGTAGAAAAGATTGGCAGAAAATCTCTGAATATTGGATTGTGCCATGCTTCTTGCATATTATCCAATAAGACTCAAGGCTGTCTCTCAACTACACTGTAAGTACTAAGTAAAGTGTCTGAATACTTGTGTCAATGTAATATTTTAGTTTTACCTTTGAACTACATTTGCAAACATTTCTAAAATCCTGTTGTTTGCATTGTCGTGGGGTCTTACGTGTAGATTAAGATGTGGGGGGAACTCATTTCAACTATTTTGGCATGAGGCTGCAACAGAATACCGGTACATTGTGATAAAAGTAGAGGGGTCAGGATAATGCACTGCTTGCATCTATGTCTGTCTGTTAATGAGTGAATTAGTATTGGGACTGGGACATTACTCTCATACTCAGCTCACCACTGTGGTCAAATGTGAGCCTGGTCTGGAGGACAAGGTTGCTGCCTAGTGGTGACGGCATGGAAACACTTTACTTGCATTATGTTGGCTTAGAGAAATCAATGAACCCTGTTTGGAGAGCAGCCACTGTTGAATTATTTCCAACTTGGATAAACTATTTCAGAATATAGAAAAGAGTGCAGTATAAGGCATTTAGCTAAGTGTTAGAAAAACAAATGGTGTCAGCCTGAATCAACAAGGCTAGTAACTCTGTTCACATCCACATTGCAACCTACACAGGACAGATTTTATATATTGTGACTGAACGGATTCAGTAAATTTGGTAACACTTTATCCACTGTCCACTTCAAAAAGAGTAGCTGAACATTACTGAGCATGAATGCTTGACTTCTGTGAGCAAGCATGGTGTAATGGCATTACAAGAAACAACACGAAACGCCATATTGCGAACTAATCCATTACAGGTGGTCCTGTCTTGTCCTATTACCGGATCAGCAGTGCCAATGCAGAGTGGCGAACCTCCGCTAATACACTTGATAAAGTCCCATGACAGCTGTCCCGTATCAGTGGGAGAGAGGTAAACCAATCCGTGTACACACAAATGTGATTTCTTGATCTCCAAACTTAACATCCTTCAATTCCAGTGGATCAAACATGCAATTACATGTCACTTGGCCATTTGAGAAAAGAATATTCTTCAGCATTATCTGTTTCAAGCATTTTTAGTGCACCAATTTAAAATGTTGGATTTTCTACAACATCACAATTAAAGGAAATAGAGAAGGGAATACACAAATAGAATAATAATTGTATTTTTAGAAATCGATAAGCCATTGCCCCACAATGTGTGAAATTTAGATCATACTTAATGTTATGGATTTAGTTTTTAAACTAAACTACGTACAGTGTCACAGCACAATTATGAGGAACAGGATGTTAAATGTTTGTTTTTATATAAACTACGGCTTAACTGGAAGAAGGTTATGCAAATACTAAATATCAATCCACTGACAGTCAATGACAATCATGGGACGTATAGTTACACTGACTCTGAATGTAATTAAAATACCAATACTTTATATTTCAAGTACAAAAATACCATTAATAAATAAATGCTACAACACAAACAATGGAAATATTCACAACATACTGTACACTGTCTGCTTCTTCACTGACTGAAACGCAAAGCTTGTAAACATCAGTTTACCAGGCCTTACTGCTTAATTGTAAAATCCAGTGTCATTCAGGAAATTTTATGCAAAAAAAAATCATCATTCTTTCTCTGATCAATTAACAAATCTGTTGATGGAAAATATTTAGGGCCCTCATTTAATTATGAAATGTAAAATGCAAAGTGTCTTGTGCATGAAGCTATTGTGTGGCATGTGGAAGCATCAAGCTACTTTTAACAATTATAGATAAACTAGAAATTAAAAAATGCTCTTGAATTGTTCATAAAAGAACTGCAACGTCTTTTTGATGAGATGTGAGTGAGGTATCGCAGTGTTAAAAGTGTGAAGGTAGGCTGCTTGTCCATAAATAATGTCTGAGATTTGTCCTGCTGTAGGACAGGCTGCTACTGTGGCATGTTTGTTCCACCTATGCAGCTGAACTTCTTCCACCATGACTCAGAGAGTTTCCGGATCTTCTTGGGTGTTTTGGTTAGGCAGTGGTTCTGTTGAAGTATTTCGTTGTCCTGCATGCTTGCCAAAATCGCTGTGTCAAACACCTCTTTCAAGTTCTTTTGGGTCAGTGCTGAGCATTCAGTGAAAGTCACAGCGTTTATGTGCTGTGCGCAGACCCGGGCCTCCTCTGTTGTTATGGGCTGCTCTTGGTTCTGTGCTAGCTGGATCAGGACGTGAACGTCCTCACGGAGATCTGATTGTGTGCCCACAAGAATGATGGGCGCGTCTGGGCAGAGCCGATGGATCTCAGATGCCCACCTGGAAGTCACGCTATGGAAGGAGGACGGCAGGACAACACTGTAGCACAGCAGGAAAATGTCAGCATTCTTGTAGCAGAGAGAGCGCAGCTGGGCAAACTCCTCCTGTACGGGGGACAGAGGCAGAGTCAGGGGAAAGCCTCCATGGAATCCACCGTTAAAACTTTCATATTTTATACTACTTGCGAAATGGTCTTTGCAATATGTGCATCCACATAAATATATTTTACATAATGATCACAGTGGTCTAATGTATACCAAAACACCAGTTGAAATCAAACTGGCTGAATGTGACCTATTTAGAAAATAAAGCAAATAAACACAGACGTACATTGTGCTTTCCAGTGGGTGTAAGCCATCTCTGCCATTCGGAAATAGTAGAGGGACACAGATATTAGCATTCACAGTACAAACAACATTATGCAATACATGCAATCTATTATAGTATAGCTACTGTATACAAAAAGATACATTTTATTATAATGAAACTAAATTAACATCAGAATGAACATTCTTAGTGGGCCTACCTCTCCAGAAACATCACAGAGCTGCAGTCTCACAGGCTTCCCATCCACTACTACCAATGCTGAAGGTAAGACGTAGAAGTGATTAAAATAACGTCAGATATTCAGGGTCTTATATATATAAAAAAAATAGGTTGCAGTAGGCCTATGAACATTGAAAAAACCTATTGGTTATGTTTAAGAGCTGCAATGAGTTTTTAACTATTAGTCGCTTCCAACAAACATCAGCTATAGGAACTACACACTAATTACAAAAGAAATCTCATTGAAGGCTACCCTTAATGCGAATGCTTCAGCTTACCTGCAAAATTGTCCAAAGTTGTAGGGATGTACTCTGATGGAAAACCATTTGTGGTATAACTCACGACAAGGCTTGTCTTGCCCACAGCACCATCGCCCACTAACACACAAGTCACCTTCCTCTCAGGTAGAAATAAAGACTTGTGCTTTTGCATTTGCATTTCTAGGCGGGAAGCTCGCCGCTGAGGTACCGGAGGCGCAATTAATGATGCCCCATCGTCTTCTTTGCTGTGGAGCGACGGCATTTTCATGCCACGCTAAACAGAGATGGCACAGTTTCTTAACACTTTTACTCAGCTGTGTCTTCACTGAGGTCGCTGGTCGTAAACTATTAGCCTTGCGCAGTGATTGCTCTTGTCCCTATCCGATTTGCGATGATCTCTTCAGGTGATACCGAACACCTGCTGCGCGAGTAGTTACCATTGCTAGAAGTCACTCTCTATTCACGAGTTTACTCTTGACTGACAACCGATGCATCTGCTGAGCCAGAGGACCTTAAGAAGATTAAAAAAAAAAAAACACTGTCGGCTATGTAGCCTAGGCAGTGCTTCCAGACGCAGTAAATAATTGTGATAGTCAGACTAGCTGTCGTAGAATAAAGATTAACTCAATAAAACAATAACTGTGCGCTTACGTGTGGGCTGTTGGTCGCTCTGAAACTCTGTCATCGTGCAACGATTTAGGGTGTTTGCTTGACAATACCGCCCCCTATAGGACATTTCCATCACTGCACCAATGAACTAGAGAATAATGACTTCATATACATCTTTTGGTTGTTCGCCTACAGAATCAGAATCTGTTTTTATTGGCCAAATATACTTACAAGGAATTTGACCTCAGTAGATGTTAAACTCTCTGTATATTTAACAAATAGACATCTAGTAGTACAAATAGACATGTAGTAGTAATTCGAAATTCTTTTATTTGGATAGATGTACCATCTCGTTTTCGAGGGGGTCCAGGACAAAATATAATAGAAACAAGACACACATATGGACACAATACATAACAGAAAAACAGAACATAACAAGACAATCAACACAATAAGAAACTCAAAACAAACAACAACAACAACAAAAACACACAGAGCCTACAATTACAGCATAATAAGTAACAGGGAATAATGAAGATTCAGAGTATATCCAAGCGTTACTGTAAATAAAAATGAGAAAAATGAAAAGAATAAAAAGATTGAGTGGATCAGTAGCTAAAAAATAAAGTAGTTCAGTAGCTAGAGAAGTATGAGAAAATAGTTAAAGTCTACATGTACAGTTAGTATGAAAATGAGTTGCCAAGGCATGTTTGAACAGTCTGAAAGATGAGATGGAGCGAACATTTGCTGGTAAGTTATTCCAGTCAGAAGGTGCTTTAAACATGAATGCTCTTTTGACGTGGATTTAGAGACATTAGGTACTGAGAGGAAAAGATGTACAGTGTGTCTTAAATAATGAGTGGAGGAAAAAGGAACTAAGAGCTGTTTTAAATAAGTAGGATTTTAAAGATAAATTGCAACCAGTGAATCTGTCTTCTTATATGTGGTGTGGGTAAATCAAGAAGTTCATACATTGTGCAGTGGTGAGTTGTGAATGAGCAGTTAAGAATAAATCTACATAATCTATTATAAATTATCGTAAGAGGAGCAAGAGTAGTATTAGAAGCAATGCAGTACACAGAATCAGCATAATCCAAAATTGGCAATATAAGTTGAAGAGCAATCTTTTTTCTGACCTTAAGTGGGAAATATTTTCTAGAACAGAAAAGGAGACCAAGACTATAATTCAATTTATGTACAATGTGATTAATGTGGCAGTCAAAAGAAAGCTCAGGATCAAGATATATGCCCAGATATTTAATATGGTTAACTTTCTGCAGAGTAGTGCCATCCAAACAGGAAATATGACATGAATTAGTTTTGCATTTGGATTTAATATTCTGGCGAGTGCCAAAAATCATATAGTATGTGATTTAGTTTTATTGAGGAGTAACGTATTAGCTGCAAGCCAATGTTGTAAGTTAATAAAATCATACTGTAAGTCTGCTTCAATCTGTACTAAATTTGTATGTGAGGTATATATGACCGTGTCATCAGCATAAAGCTGAACAGAGCACTTACAAATAGAAGGGAGATCATTAATAAATATGGAGAAAAGAAGTGGACCAAGTGTTGATCCTTGAGGCACACCACACTGCAGAGTTACTGTGTCAGATTTGATTCCATTAATAGCAACACCTTGTTTTCTATTGTGAAGGTATGAATTGAACCAGAGTAATGCAGTGCGTGACAGGTCAATGGTATGAAGTTTATCTAGGAGAATGTAATGATGAACCAAATCAAAAGCCTTTGTCAAATCAATAAAAATTGCACCAGTTAGTTCAGAAGTATTCGAAGCAGTAAGAATGTAATTTGTTAATTTTAGTAGGGCAGTAGTTGTAGAATGATTTGACCGAAAGCCAGACTGAGAAGGTGACAGGATATATTTTCATAGCATGACAGTTGGTTATAAATTAGTTTTTCAAACACTTTAACAACAGCACAGATTATAGAAATTGGTCTATAGTTGTTCAAATCTAGTACATTGCCTCCTTTATGTATGGGAGTAATGCGTGAACATTTCCAAATGTTAGGAAATTCATAGGTGGACAGCGACATATTGAAAAGATCACATAAAGGATACATAAGTACATGAGATGAAAGTTTTAAGAATCTGGCTTCGATACCATCCAACCCAGGACCACTACTCATTTTGAGATCATTTAAGGCATTCTGTACTTCCACAGGCATTATAGTTCTAAAGGAAAATATGCTGTTAGTAGACCGTAAGTTATTAGGTTGTAAATTACCACACATAAATGATTCGGGCACTAAAGAAGAGACTAATAAGAAATGCTTATTAAAGGCTTGGGCCATCGCAAGTGGTTCTTGTAAGATGTCATTTTTAACTTTAATTTGCAGATTTGTTAGATACATTAGTTATTGTTTTGATCTTAGACCAGAATTGTTTAGGATTTTTGAAGTCTTCAGTAAGAGAGTCTTTGTAATAGCAAGATTTAGCATTTCTTGTCATAGTTTTACTTAGATTTCGTAGCCTCCTGTATTCATCCCAATCAGCAGGGTTCTTAAACTTACGGAATGAAGCCCTAGCAGCATCTCTCTACCTGAAAAGAGTAATCAAATCAGCGCTTATCCAAGGAAGGTGCCTGCCTTTTACTTTGATAGTTTTCATGGGAGCATGTTTGTCAATAACACAGTTATATTCAGTTCTGAATGTAAAAAATCCCACGCGTCGTAGACACTTGGTATTAACTAATACCTATCCCAGTTAATTGAAATTATATCATTAATAAATTGATCTACATTTAGTTTTTTATATTGTCTAATTGTGATTAGTTTGGGAGGTAATTTAGGCAGTTTGATTTTCCATATACAGTACACAATTGCATGGTCGCTGAAACAATCCGACATAATTCCTGATTTTAAGAACCTGTGTGGATGAGAGACTAGTATCCAGTCAAGCAGGGACTGACATGTTGGTGTAACACGGGTGGGTTCACTGATTAACTGGGTTAGATTAAGATTTCCAAAACTATTTTTATCCTTAGTAGCAGATTTATCAAGCCAATTTTTGTTGAAATCACCCAATAGTATAAGCTCGTTTGTGTCTTTAATAGAATTAATGGTAGAGATCATGTAATTTATAGATTCAGCAGGTGCAGAGGGAGGTCGATATTATTTTTACAAAAATGCACTCAAAGTGCAGGGGTTCAATATCTGGCATAATTAACTCTGAGACTAGATTAGAAGACACATAAGTAGATAGTATAGTAGCAAACATTCAATAAACAATAGTAATAAAGACACATACTGTACAATATAGACACAATATACATGTAGGCACATAACAACGTATTAACATAATATACAAAATACAATATACAAATAAGCATAGTATCAAGACAAGTACATGTGGAGTGGATATAAATTTCAGAAGTAATAGTGCAAATGTATGCATGCATTGTGTGCAAGATGCATATTGGGATGATAGGTATGTAATGTGAGGGATAAGTGGGTGAATGGTCAAAGAGTGGGGTCTGATGATGTTCTCTGCCCACTTCCTTGTCCTACCAGTGTATAAGTCCTGGAGGAAGGGCAGGGGGGCACCAATTATTTTTTCAGCTGTCCTAATTATGCGTTGTAATCTGCATTTGCCCTGTTTTGTGGTGGCCCCAAACCAAACCGTGATGGATGTGCAGAGGATGGATTCAGTGGCAGCAGTGTTGAAGACGGGCAGCAGATCTTGTGGTAGGCCATGCTTTCACAGCTGCCATAGGAAGTACATCCTCTGCTGAGCCTTTTTAAGGATGGCGTTGATGTTGGACTCCCACTTCAGATCCTGGGAAATGATGGACCCTTGAATGAGTCCACATTTGACACTGCAAATTTTAAGAGTTTGACAGCTGGGTCTTTGGAGATACAGTCGTTTGTGTAGAGGGAGAAGAGCAGTGGGGAAAGGACACACCCCTGTGGTGCACCAGTTCTGGTTGTCCGTGTTCCAGATGTGGCATCTCTCAGCCGCACATGCTAGGGGCAGCCGTGGCCTACTGGTTAGCGTTTTGGACTTGTAACCGGAGGGTTGCCGGTTCGAACCCCGACCAGTAGGCACGGCTGAAGTGCCCTTGAGCAAGGCACCTAACCCCTCACGCTGTTGTTGCAGGCAGCTCACTGCGCCGGGATTAGTGTGTGCTTCTGTTCACTATGTGCGTTTCACAGATTGGGATAGGTGCAGATGTAACCTGCGTTGTGTTGATTGTTGAACCTGCGCGATTCAGCCCTGCACACGCCCGGAATCGAACCCGCGAACAGCAGCACCTCGGATCGGGAGGCGAGTGCGCTAACAATTGAGCCAATAGCCCAGGCTACTGGCTCGCATGCCAGCAGCACTCTTGAGGCGTCGGGGAGTGAGGTTTACCAACGTTCCACAAGCACAGCTAAGCTAGCTGGCATCCGTTACACTGAGACCAAATTTCCCTCACGGGATCAAAAGAGTATATATACTTATACTTATGCTAACTCCTGTCAGTCAGGAAGCTGGAGATCCACTGACAGATGGCAGGAGATACAGTGAGCTGAGAGAGTTTGGCGGTGAGGTATGATAGTGTTGAATGCTGAGCTGAAGTCCACAAACAGGACTGCGTCATCTACTGATCTGTTTGCCCTGTAGGCAACTGCAGGGGTCCAGCTGGTGACCTGTGATGTTTTTGTGGTGGGTCAGCACCAGGCGTTCGAAGGACTTCATGACGACTGAAGTCAAGGCCACAGGTCTATTATCATTCAGTCCAGTGATGGAGGATTTCTTGGGGACTGGGATGATGGTGGAGCTTTTGAAGCATGAGGGGACTTTGCATAGATCCAGTGATTTGTTGAATGTTTGTGTGAAGATTGGTGCTAGCTGGACCGCACAGGCCCTGAGACAGGATGGTGTCACACTATCAGGGCCTTGTGCTTTACGGACATTTTGCCTCAGACATCCTGTTCACATACGGTGAGTGTGGGTTGAGTGGAGGGGGGGCATATGATTCTGTGTTAAAACTGTTTTCATAACTCCTGTGCTGCATCATGTAAATATTACTGGCATGTATGGTTTCAATCCTTATTCACTCCCCTTAAAGGTGCCATGTGTAAGAATTGAGGTAAAAATATCCAAAAAATGAGCTACACGCATCAAAAGAATGAGAAGAAATAAGGGCGATGATGTCATTAAAAAAATGACAAGGTATAGTGCTGCAGAGAAATCAACCTAAATTAGCATGCTAAATTACTAGCCACAGCCCGACAGGTGTCATAATACCAGTTTCGGCCATGGGAGGCGGTATGCGGGCAACATAACCGCCAGCCAAACTGCAATACACGTGTCTCGGTTGTTACTATAGGGTAGACCAACTCACTTTCTGGAGGTATACTGCCCCATCTTTTATGGAATGTGGAGTATGAATTGATTTTTTGGCGGACATTACACATGGCACCTTTAAAGGATAATTCCGGTATTTAGCACTTTAGTCCCTTTTCTGGTTTGTTTTGGATGAACTAGAGTGGTGGACACGGACATTTTGACGATGGGTCCTGTCTCGACTTTCTGACTCGTTTTGAATTGCCTTTGATTGTTTCAAAGTGGTTGGCTATGGGCATGCACAACCAAGTCCTTAAAACAACCCTAACGTTCGTTTTTAAAACTGTGGAACTTACCGAGTGGTTAGTGATGTTCGTTGATGTTCCAAAACAAGTAGCATAGCGAAATACAGTCTCTGTCATGTTTTATTTGCCATTTTGTAAAATCCCATTCATTTCTGTTGGAAGACTCATTGCTCCTTGATATCACTGTGATATCACCGGAAACGGAAAGGGGGTCCGCTTTTCCCCGAGAGACCTTTTACTGTCTATGCTTCAGACTCAAATATTGAGCGGTTTATACACGGTTGTGAGGTATCTGAAAAAATAGTTCCACAATAGCACATAACACGGATTGAAATCATACATTGCGCTGATACATTTGTTTTTTAATAATCAACGAACACCACTAACCACTCGGTGAGTTGCACAGTTTTGAAAACGAAGGGTTGTTTTAAGGACATGTTTGTGCATGCCCATAGCCAGCCACTCTGAAACAGTCAAAGGCGATTCAAAACGAGTCAGAAAGTCGAAACAGGACCCATCGTCAAAATTTCGGTGTCCACCACTCTTGTTCATCCAAAACAAACCAGAAAAGGGACTCAAAGTGCTAAATACCTACACACTACCCCCGGATGGGTAAAATACAGAGGACAAATTTAGGACTAATCAAGTATAACTGCCAAGAAAACACTGGCTTGACTTAAGTCATCCTTAACTGGATGTGAAAGTTGCAGAATACCATAGAACCATGAAATACCAATTGGAAAAAACAGATACTGATCTGCTCTTTTTAAGTTGAACTAGGGCAGTGCTTAACTGCTAGCTACTACAAACTTTGATTAACAATTGTTATCTCGAATACATTCTTTATGATGATGCCAGTTGGGCGGGGATAGAAAGTGGCATGGGGTGAGGAACAGGGGTGTAGTGGAAAATAAGAGGGTAAGCTATGAATTCTGTGATCACGGTAAGGTGGACTGCACCATGCTGTATCAGATTTTTAGAAAAGGCATTCAGAACATGTTTGATGATGGTGGTGGTTATTGTCCAATGTTTATAACAATACCAGTGGTATTACAGTAAACCATGAAACATCACAACCGCATCGTGAAGCTGTCACATACAGGGATGTAATGGTAAAAAAAAGAGGCGGTAAACTATAAATTATGTGATCAGGCGGACCAAGACGCAGTCACCGGTAAGGCGGACCACGATATACCGGTGTATCCTGACCACATCGCAATGGAATACCATTTGATGGCATCAGGCCTATCACTGGGTGTTCTCTCATAGGCCATACAATCACTATTCATTTCCTACATTAATTGAAGTTCATTGTTAACTCCAGAATGAATAAATATGGTTAAAGTCTATGAAGTTTATTAAATCACAATAAAGAGAGAAGTGAAATGTCAGGATGTAGTCAGCAAACTATATCAGAATGGCCTAAAAAACATATAAAGTAAGAATTCTGAAATCTTACAGACAAACTACCGGTACCTATAATGAAATATAACAATTTATTTAGCATGCATTAAGTGCCTACACCTTTATATTAATTGACTTAAGTCTCAGTGCCAGTAGCATTTCAAAAAGGGCAAAGGGGAAGGGGGACTTCACCTCTATGGTAGCCTGTCAGAGTAAACTTTCCCAATTATTTCTCTAAGGACTTTATTATGTCTGAGAATCTGAAGCCATGTAGCATCATAAATACTAAGGGTGATGACTTTGTACCCAAGATTGTATTTTATTGGTGGGCTAATTATGATAAATATAACTTCATTTCAGGTTACATCGCGAACAACCGTGATTGGTTAATATTTTTTATAGCCTAACATTACTGTAACTAGCTGACAAGATTGTCACTAGCTTTCAGTGGCTTAGATGCCAAAGAATGCATGAAATAACAACCAGTTATCTTATCTATCTGACTTTATATCCTGTACTTTATTCATTCTAGCTAATGGGGACAAGGTAGAGGTGACTTGCAAATTTGTGTCTGAAGTAACCTAATAATTTCAACACTGTACCTCAGTGACATGAATCTACTGCACACCAAATGAACCTCAATTATATTGTTTTTCCCTCCTACTGATTATGCCATTTTCTGGCATAATCAGTAGGAGGGATGATGTTGATGCTTCAGAAATCATTTAAAAACACATTCATTATTTAAACTCGTATTATATTGCCTTGGCCTAAGTGCTTGATAAATATCAGACATGCACTGATTCAAATTCTAAAGATGCATCATTTGGTATTTACATAACTTTGTATCACTAAGGTATTGCCCCAGATGTGTGTCCGCTTTGTAATCGATGTGTCATAATGGGATACAATGATACACTCTCCTTTTGGTTGTGCAACAACTTCTACATGTATTAGACAATGATTTTTTCTGTGTTTTTCTCATGCTTTTGTTGTGAACCAAATCCTTGGCAACCTACCTCTTTACTAACACACTGGGATAAACATAACTAACTGTTCATTTTATGGTGGTGGATTGAACATTAATTTTTATCATCTGAAAGCCTGGCCCCACCCACCTTGTATTTTCATTCATTTTCATTTTACTGAGATAAGTCTTGCGCCTTACAATACACAAATATTTCCCTCAGCCACCAGGGTGGCTGGCCAATCAGCGAAAAGAAGGGATGATGTTAGTTTCGAAACTGAAAACGGACATGGTAAATGATAGCAGCAACGCCTGCAAACATCAAATAAATTGTAGCCGAAAGAATGTGTATTTATGTACAGCAAAGCTAGGTCTAAACACATTATGTACATTAAAACATATTAAACTGTAGTGTGGGTGTGTTTCTGAACCAAATAATGAATGCGGATGAGAGAAATAGAATCAATTTGTGTTAGACAGAAAGTCAGTGAAAGTTTCATGACCAGGTAAGTAAGATTTTTTTTATCTAAAACTTGGAAACCAATATGAAAGACAAAAAAAGGTGAGCATGTCGCTTTAAAGTAATCACTTAATCACTCACAATATTGTTCAGAATCATGCCACATATTTCATCAAGGAAAGGGGATGAGTTGAATGCAATCATAGCTGTGATGTTTGTTGATGATGTTGATATTGCCCATGCATGATTTTATTTAAGCAGGAACAAGAATGTGGGTTAAGACTATCAGAAGACTAAATAATACTCTACTCTAAAAGATATTCCCCTTTTTTTCCATTGTAATAAGTTAATTAATCCCATTTGATTTAGTATTTTGTGTTTTCAGAAGTATTATTTAAGTTTGCATCTTCATTTTGTGCAGCAATTGTGAAAATGTAGTGAAATAGCAGGCATGATAATGTGTTGACTGGCCAATCCATGCCGGCCTGGTATGGATTACTATTAAGATGAAATAATACTGATTTTATAGGTCCCTCTTCTCTTTACTTTTAGCTTTTCATCCTGTGCTCCTCTGCCATTGTCTGTCCTTGGCCTGCTCCCTCTGTCCATCCCCCTGGCCTGATGGGATCAGCTGAGCTGCTGCGGGCCCTCCTCTCAGCCCCCAGTGGGACGGAGGAGCTGTGGCTCTGTAGTAATGGGCCACAGCCATCTGTCATTGGGCACATTCACACAGCCACCAGAAGGAGACAACATGTGCTGATTTAAAAGGGGAGCCCAACTTTCCCAGGACAGAGTGACCCTGCCAGCCTCGCTCCCCACAAGATATACACATGCTTGTTCTGACATACTCTTTTATTGACCCCCCTCCCTCCCCACTGCACACACACACCCACACACTCCACTCCAATCCTGTCGTTACACAGAGATGAGATATACTGTGTGAATCACTGAATCAGAGACCACTCCCCTCTGAATACCAATGAGTTTGTTTGTTTGCATCTATGTGTGTGTGTGTGTGTGTGAGAGAGAGAGAGAGTGTGTGTGTGTGGGGGTGGTTGCTTGAATTTAGCAGAACGATGGCTTTCCTCACAGTAAATAGAATCCCCGGGCAGCCGTTTGTAGTGTTTATCTAAGAAAGAGAAAGAGAGAATTTGTGTGTGTGCATGTATGTGTGCGTCTAAGAGAGGAGATATCAGCCAGCTGATAGAATTGATTATGAGAGTGGAGTGTTTTTAAAGAGCACAAAAGTTGTGTGTGTGTGTGTGTGTGTCTGTGCGCTTGTGTGCATATAAGTGTGTGTGTGTGTGTGCGTGTGTGTGTGTGTGTGTGTGTGCGTGTGTGTGTGTGTGGCAATAGGGGGGTTGCTTCATGTTGTTGCAATGTCACAAGATTGCTTTGTTGCACGGTCAACAGGCGTGTGCCATGGAGTGTTGTCCTGACACTCATGCCTGCTGTCCAGGTTTTCAGCAGGCCATGGGAATGACCCCACGCTTTAATGACCTGTGTGCAGTTTTTAATTAAATCTAGAACAGGCATCATTAGGATCGACATCACAATGGTCAAGGGGAAAGAGGGATGGTTTTATTGAGGGAAGTGACATTGCAGGATGTCTGCAGCACTCCTCCTTTGGATCTCCTCCACTGCTCAGACACACATACTGATCACACATACAGTTCTAGTTGAGCAGTCTTGCCAGAATAAAACATTTTCTACACCCTAATTTATTTTCTTTAGTCAGTACCACTGGCTTCTGATTGATTGTTTTTGTAAAGATTTGATATAGCAATAGGGTTAGATGTATAATCACAGTGAAAATGTATTCATAATTCAAATCATCATTAACCTAAAACATTACAGTTTTACTCCTTTTATTTATATTTTATTTGTTGTCATTATTGAGTACCCTTATTATAACAGAACCCTATTGTATACCTGCTTGAATGTTGTTTTTTTGCTGTAGTGGTGACAGTTTAGATCTTGCCCATCAGGACCACATTAAAACTTGTGTGTGTGTGTGTGTGTGTGTGTGTGTGTGTGTGTGTGTGTGTGTGTGTGTGTGTGTGTGTGTAACTGTGTAAGCGTAGGAGGGAGTTTAAGGTGATCGGGGTGAAAACAGAAAAACATGAATATAAGATCTAATCCGATCTGGAGTCTTAGATCTGTGTTTGGTGTTGTTTATTATTGTTAAAGTTTGCTGAAGTGTCTCTGCATATCAGAGTGGGTGTTGCATGAGTGCAGAGGTTTGGCCAGAGAGTGCCTCTGGACCCCCGGGTGCTCTGTGAAGGCATTGTGTGGGTCAGGCAACCGTGGCCTCTGTGTGCTGGCAGCTGTATGTCCAGCTTGCAGGGGCATTGCAGCACAAAGGAGACCATTCCCCCTGGGGGCAACCATTTAGGACAGAGGTCCTTGGCCCACATCTCAACAACAGGGGAGAGGGAGGGAGGCAGAAACCCCCTCCTCATCCTGTCCAGAAGGCCCTCACACCTCCTGCGCCACTCCCCAACCCCCTCGTCCCCTGAGGCCAAGGATGGGCCGGCCATTCCTGAAGTATTAGGCTGACAACAGGTGCATGGTGCGTCTATGGAGAAAGACATACTGGCAGAAAAGAGAAGATAGTAAGAGAAGTAACAGAAAAGACAAATGGGTAAAGAGATAAGTCATATGAACCTGTGCATTTTTTTGCTCACAATCTCCTTTTCCCATGGGCCTTTGTTTCCCCCTCTCTGACATTTACACCTCAAACACCTGCTACCACTACACTGCCATTACAGAGAGGAGAGATCTTATCTGAACTCTAGCCTTTGTAGACTTAATTTTGGCTGTTTGTGTGTGTGTGTGTGTGTGTGTGTGTGTGTGTGTGTGTGTGTGTGTGTGTGTGTGTGTGTGTGTGTGTGTGTGTGTGTGTGTGTGTGTGTCAGTGGCATCATCTTGTCTCTCAGGGGTATAGCATACACAGTACTAACGCCTATACTCTCTGAGCAGATTCCCCCCTAAAGTCGCATCAAACTCAAGCCTTAGGCCGTTGTGTCTCCCGACCCCCACCCATCCTCCCTGTAGTTCTTATGCTCTCTTGCTGTCTTTGCAACATTTGAGACCCCTCACACCCATAAACCTTTGACATGGTCCCATATACAATACTCAATCATGGCCCTCCCCCCAACAAGCACACAGACACATTCTCTATTTCAACTCGGGTCATGGTATGTTTCAAAGTGAGCAGTCATACAACAGATTGTTTGGTGCAGGCGAGGTGATAGTAGTGCTGACAATGTCTCTAACAGAGCGTAGGCCCTGGGGGAATAGATGGAGTTTGGTCACCAGGCCCCTCCTCTGCTCCTTTGTGAAGCCTGCTGCTGCTGTGGGCTGCGGAGGGCCAGGAGGCTGGAAGGGGAGAGGCATACGGAAGGATGGGGGAGGAGAAGAGGATGGGGGTGGGACTTGTGCATATGTCAACCCACAGCACAGGTGTCTGCATCTGTTCCTCCACAGGACAGATGCTTAGAGAGGGAGAGAGAGAGAGAGAGAGAGAGGGACCGAGAGACAAGAGAGAGATGAAGCAAATCTACAACTGAAATAAACTGTAGATAGGAACCCCCTCCACCTTCCAAAAATAATGGCCAAAATTTAGTATTGTATAAATATAATACAAGACAATATTTAGGCGAATATGTCAATATCGATGAAGTGCAATTTATACAGCTACCTTATACTGCAAGTATTTTTACAATTGATCTTTTGGGTCTTGTTTGCTAAAGTATAATAGTGCCAATGTTTTAAATACGACTTCATCTTCCGCTACACCCCTACACACTTCTTAATCTGACTTTTTCTGATGCTCAGACTCCAGCAGTTATGGGCAGATGTGTGCCACGCGACGGGCGTTAATTATTCACGTTGTCAACGCCTTCCAAGCATACATTCTGTTTCTTAAGCTTACATACACAAACAGACGCACTTTCAGCCACACAAAAGCGCGCGCGTACTCGCATGCACATACGCGCGCGCAGCCATGTGCGCGGGTCTCTATGTAATTACTGAATAATTGTATCGCGGTGGGGCTGCCATGTCTCAGGCGAGCCCTCGCACACTGAAGCGTTTCCTAAGCGACCCTAACAACAAGGCGATGTTAATGTGAGAGCGCGCGGTGTGGCCACAAAAGCTTTCGGATTGGCTTGTGTCCCTCCTTGGGCAGCTGGCCAGGGTAATCTGATCCACAGACAATGGAATTCCTGGTCGTCTCCCACATTCACAGGTAGCTTGAATATCTAAATTGTAGCTCCTATTTGGTTTCATGCTACCATTTTGAGGGGGAAACAGCCATGACTGGTCACTGGAATCATCTAAAAATAACTTGTTCAAATCTACTTTCCCTCTCAAAACATTTATAATTATCATATCTTGTATGTCTACAACAACATAAACGAGCATGCATTTTTCTGGAAGCATTTATAAAGCCAGTGATTTCTTAGACATACCACTCTAGTCAACATTTGAGGCCTATGTATTATTCGAGGATTGCTGATCACTGATTTACAAACAGCATAATAGACTATAATGGGGATCCTTCGTATGATCGATATCGTGTGATGGGGTCCGTGTTTACGTTCCCACGGCCGCTCGTGAGCTGTCTACTCCACTGGGACGAAAACTTCTGGCTTCCCCTAGCCATCTGGCCACGGGCTGCCCATACCGTTACAGCTCCTTTAACATGCTACTTGCTTCATTTAGACGGAGCACTCTGGCAAGTGCCACATAGAGACGTGCGCTTGGAGGAGGAGGAGGCGGAGGATGGAGAGAGACGGGATGAAAAAAACGGCGTTAGCTCGGGAGCAGATGGCTTGTAAGGGTCTGGCCGCGTCTGAGGCGTGTCGTGCCCCTTCACAGAGAATCCCCTAGGGCTCCGCGCGCATTCACAATCAATGAAAACGAAAGCGCAAAAGAAAAGAATGAATGGTCGTAGCTCGAGTCAACCTTTTTGTTCACTGCAGCTACTGGTGGGCAGGAGTTAAAGTACAACTGCCCCCCTACAGTCGCGCTTTGGTTAAACAGTCACTCCCAAATCCATCGTTTTGGCCTGTAATGTACAGAAACCAGGATCTATCATATTTCAGGTCAATATAGCCTCTACTAGAGAGGCGAGAACTAAGAAAGAGGGTATTAGGCTATGTGTTTCTGGAATGGCGTCAGATTAAGGTACAGGAAATAAATGGTTACAAGTAAGTATCACACTTGATTGTTACTTGGTAACTTCATTACTTGATATCAGCGATAATATCATTATTCTTAGGATCAGAGCCTTAACTTGAGAAAACAAGTTAAAGGAAATATTACATATAATATTTTAAAAGTTCATTAGGCCTACTTCTTAAGTGCAAGAAGTACGATATACAAATAATAAAGAGATTATTTCAAAGATGCACGCCAATCCCAATGTCTCGGGCCCAAATGAACAGTCTGTAGACCTCTACAGGAGGACAGGGAATTCCAACAAGGATGTCAGCTCAATTAATTTGGACTGGTACCACTTTCTCAACAAGCCAAAACATCTACGGCAGACGGCAGCCAGTTCTTTGTCAACTGAGAGGAAAAAATGGACGAGAAACTAATCCCACTAATTTAACGTAGGCATAGTAGGTAGTATAGCCACCTGTAATTGTGCATATGGACCTGAAAAAACTTTTGTTTATAAAATCCACAAAAACGAAACAGTATTTGGTCCACCCGCGCAGCCAACCCTTTTATCTCTTGGATTTTCATTCAGTTCAGAGTCAACTCTGACTTAGGATAATGCTTAGTTACTAGATACAGGCATGCATTTCGCGGTTTGATTAAAATACATCAATCGGATAATGATTTATTTTGAAGATGGCGAGGCTTCCCTTGACTTACAGTATAGTAAGAGACTACTAGTACGCGACGAGGTTAGCTCGCTCACCCCGTTAAATTGTGGGGAGAGCAGGTGCTGCGCGAATTACCATACAGCTGAGCGAGCAGAGAGCAAACTTATTCCTTCAGCTCACAATAACAAAGTGCCCCGGGGACGACCACGCGGACGCACGCACACACACACACACACACACACACACACACACACACACACACACACACACTTCAGTATAGTCCCCACCCCCATCTCATCCCACAAACCACACGCGTACGCGCGCTCGCACACATTTTCATTCATTGTACACACACGCGCACACCGCACCCCACCCCCAACACGCGCACACATAGAGGGAGAGAGGGGGCAGTGAAAAGGGAAAAGCAAGTGGAGAAAACTGTCGACTTGTAGTTTCTGAAGTTTATCTCCAGCGTTTGGAATAAAAACGAGCACTAACGTTACCATGTCTTATATATAAAGAAAACACATTTAAATCAGTTCAACTGTTTTTAAACAATGGGAAAATACATCACCATACTTCTGTACACAATATCTGAATCACTAAACTTTTGCAATGAAATCATAAATATGCTCGGTGTCTGTCGACTCACTTATTTCCTATAAACAGGAAATGAAATGTCCCTATCACAAAAACATTCAGGGCTCTCAGTAACGGTAGATTTAGTGTTGGAAGGTGGGAGTTGTGGAGGTGCAGGGATACCTCATTGTCAGAACTCGAGACACACTCCGGGAGGAGGTGGTTCATTTGCATGTTATTACCATGGCATGTGGCGCCCGGTATATAACCACAGGCAAGCGCTTGAATGTGATAGACAAACACACAGTGTAGGACGCAGGAAGACGTGAGGTACAGGCCTCTGAGGAGGTTTGCTGGAAGAGAGAAAAAGCTTGGTTTAAGAACCAAGAAGGAACTATATCTCTAAATGCACATTCATTCTTCACTGCTGTGATCACATCTTGGATTATCACCTTGGAACGGATTTTTTTTCTCAGCAAAGGAAAGCAACACTTTAAACTTAAACTTTAGGATTCGTTTGTGTCTATATGACATGAATGGGAACAGCGTGGCTGATGCGGGACAGTGTCTGAAGAGTCTTTTAGGGGAAAGTTGCATTCAATGAATCATTCAGTGAAGAGAATACGGAACTGAAAGGACTCCTTTGTCAAGGAAACAACACTGAGCTGGGAACGGAGTTACTCGAAAACCATTTGTATTTATTTATTTATTTATTTATTTATTTATTATTCATCATGGGACGCTACCTTCTAACCTTATCACTCCTACAAGTCTTCATATGCCAGGTAATACTCCATCTTTTGTATCAAGCCTTTTCTTTTACTTTTAGTCACAATTGCATCACTCACTTACTTTTAGTTCACAGTGTATAGCTTTTCCATGCTAATCTGTCGTTTTATGTTTCCACAGATCCTCTCTTCTGGAGTCTTTGAACTCAAGTTACAAGAGTTTTTGAACAAGAAGGGGGTACAAGGAAATAGGAACTGTTGTAAACCTGGTTTAACACCATCATACCAGACGCAGTGTGAATGCAAAACCTTTTTTCGAATTTGTCTAAAACATTATCAACCGAACGCATCTCCGGAGCCCCCTTGTACCTATGGTGGTGCTGTTACCCCCATCCTTGGTTCAAACTCTTTCAAAGTTCCCGATACGCTACCGGATGGCTCCTTCACAAATCCCATAAGGATGAATTTCGGTTTTACTTGGCCGGTGAGTGTTCTCTTCTTTAGACCCAGCACAGTTTGTTGTTGTTTCTGAAGCAGTTCAAAAGTTCCGATGACCAGCCTTGGCCACTTGTCTCTGAAATGAATGAATCATTTACGCATGAATAGGCGCAAGCTGTTGTGTTTCTATGGTAGCCTAAAGCCCACTCCCAACTCTTTATGTTATGTGCAGCAGCGTGAGTAATTTAGGCAGAACAAAATTCTTCCGTTTAATTTCTCGATTCACCTTATTTTTTTAACAGGGGACATTTTCTCTTATCGTTGAAGCTGTGCACGCCGATTCCAAAGAAGATCTTACAACCGGTATGTTTGAATAGAATGGCGCGCTCGCAATATCAAGTTTTATTTGACACTTTGATTACGCTATTAGGCTACGAAGGGTCTAATGTTCACAACTGTATCTTATTTCAGAAAATCCTGAGCGAATCATCAGTACCATGGCTACGCAGAGACACTTGACTGTGGGGGACGACTGGTCCCAGGACCTTCATTCCGGAGGAAGGACTGAGTTGAGATACTCTTACCGCTTTGTCTGTGATGAGCACTACTACGGTGACGGTTGTTCAGTGTTCTGTCGCCCCAGAGATGATGCTTTTGGGCACTTCACCTGTGGGGAACGAGGCGAGATCATTTGTGATGCTGGATGGAAAGGACAATACTGTACTGAACGTAAGTAATTTGTGTGACTATTCATGCCATGCTGTTTATTGTTTAGACGGTTTCATATAGGCCGCGTCATTTATCGTTCTCACGTTAATTCAAGTTTGGTAAGGAGGTTATAAATGTGGTAGTCTACTTGAAACTTTTTTTTCGGTAGAAAGTTAACGTTTTTTTTTTTTTTTGGTTGTAAAATTCACTAGCGCCCCAGACCCCCTCCCTCCCTACGTCAAACACACAAGACTACTTGATTTATTCAAATCAGGAGGTGGAAAGTTTTTTCGGAATAATCTCACGCGTGCCATAAATTTACGCTTACGTCCGATTCGTTACTCCCGGAGTGGGCTTGGCGCCGATTGGCTTACGAGGGGGAGGTATTGTTTGAAGTGGGCAGCTGCCGGGAGAACGGAGACAATGGAGCAGCTGTCGAGCACTGGCCGCGTATCCACCAGCTGTCCACTCTTATCTCCGCCACCCGGAGACATTAAGGGGTGCTGTGTGCACTGAATGAAAAGAGAGTTTTGGCCCACAGAGTAGGGAGACCCCCCACCCCACCCCCGCCCCGTTTGTGGGCGCCTATTGTGACTGCTTGTTAGGCAGAAGTTCTTCTAGTTTTTTTTTTTTTTTTTTAAGAGTACCAGCTAATAGGTTTAGTGACCCCTTTCTGAAATGAAATTAATTAGTTACGATTTAGGGTAGAAGTTTCTACTGGAAGTAAAATTCAACAAAGAACATGTGTTTGGGGTTGTTTTATGTTGCCATGGTTTTTATGTGGGGTGTTGTCTCTCTTTTGTAGCAATCTGCCTCCCAGGATGTGATGAAGATCATGGATTTTGTGAGAAACCTGGTGAATGCAAGTAAGTATCGCCAGATTGACATCTAAGTTTTGCATCAAAACAGATGTTTAGTCGGCAGTTATATTACTTTAAAAAGGATATTTTGTAATCAACCTACTAGTGACTTATAGTCACTGAGGCCTGTCCGTCTGGTGTCCAAACATCAGAAAATGCTTCAATATCTTACGAAGGTTTTGTTTGTTATAACAGATGCAGAGTTGGGTTTGAGGGTCGGTACTGTGATGAGTGCATCCGTTACCCAGGATGCCTGCACGGGACCTGTCAGCAACCGTGGCAATGCAACTGTCAAGAGGGCTGGGGTGGCCTCTTCTGCAATCAAGGTGAGTCAGCCTGAGAGAAAGAGAAAATCGAAGACTATGTTTTAAAACAGAGTGAGACTAAAAGGATGCTCATGCGTGAAAAAGCAAAACAGAAACCGAATTCAAAAGGATGGCGGCGGTGGGGTGGGCGGGAGGAGGAGAGTTGAAAAGCAGCTGCACTGGTGCTGTTGGCTTGTGTTTACTTAGACAATAATCCACATGTGTCACACATGTGTCTGTCTGTCCACCTCAGATCTCAACTACTGCACACATCACAAGCCCTGCATGAATGGAGCCACTTGTAGCAACACTGGCCAGGGCAGCTACACCTGCTCCTGTCGGCCTGGCTACACAGGAGCCAGCTGTGAGATCGAGGTGAACGAATGCGCTGGGAACCCCTGCAGGAATGGTGGCAGCTGCACTGTAAGTGCCCCTCCACATTTCATCCCACTGTTACTTCATCTTCCACTCATCCTTGCATCTGCCTCACAGAACAGCTGGAGCGCATGGTGTCATAAGCCTCAAACTCAGATAGTGGTTCAGCTGTGGATGCTGTACACTGTCTCCCTCTTGTTCACTTTTGATAACAGATAATCCAGTAGTCCAGTGGTGCTGCCAAGCATTGATATACTGTTGGCAATAGTATACTTCCCCTGTGTTTGATTATTGTTGTTTAGATAATTTAATAACAAATAATATAAGTGATTTTTAAACAACAAAGTGGTTTAGTGTTACCTTCTTTCTTTCCTATCAGGATATGGAGAACACGTACAGCTGTGCCTGCCCACCAGGTTACTATGGGAAGAACTGTGAGTTGAGTGCCATGACTTGCGCTGATGGACCCTGTTTCAATGGAGGACGCTGTGCTGACAACCCAGATGGTGGCTACTACTGCCAGTGTCCCACAGGCTATGCTGGCTTCAACTGTGAGAAGAAAATTGACCACTGCACCTCCGCCCCATGTTCCAATGGTGAGGCCCAATGCAGGACCTTGCATTTGTTTACAGCGCAGTCTCCAGAGCCTCCTGTCATTTGTTTCCTCCACAAGTTTGCATGTTACTAATACCTGCTCCCTCTATCTCGATCTTCAGGTGCCCGATGCGTTGACCTAGTGAACTCCTACCTTTGCCAGTGTCCAGAGGGATTCACCGGTATGAACTGTGACCGCAGCAGTGATGAGTGCGCTGCGTACCCTTGCCAAAATGGCGGCACGTGCCAAGAGGGTCCCGAGGGCTACACCTGTGTCTGTCCTCCAGGCTACACTGGCCGCAACTGCACCGCGCCCATCAGCCGCTGCCAGCACAACCCCTGCCACAACGGGGCCACGTGCCACGAACGCAACAACCGCTACGTGTGTGCCTGTGTGCCGGGCTACGGGGGCCGCAATTGCCAGTTCCTTCTGCCGGACCATGCAGCGCAGATCGCAGGCCACATCCCCTGGACTGCAGTGGCCTCTGGCATCCTCCTGGTGGTGCTCCTGCTGGCCGGCTGTGCGCTGGTGGTGGGCTGCATCCGCTCCAAGGTGCAGCAGCGGCGGGAGCGTGAGGTGGACATGGTTCAGGGCGAGACGGAGACCATCAACAATTTGTCCAACAACTGCCAGCGAGACAAGGATCTGTCGGTCAGTGTGTTGGGATCCACGCCCGTGAAGAACACGAACAAAAAAGTGGACTACCACAGTGAGCAGGACGACATGGTGCCGGAGAAGAGCAGCTACAAGACTCGCCACGCGCAGGTGGACTACAACCTGGTGCACGAGGTGAAGAGCGAGGCCAAGCACGAGGTGAAGCTGGAGTACACGGGCAAGGAGGCGGCCGCTGCAGCAGCGAGCTGTGAAGACATGTGCCAATCACTCGACTGCTTCGACTCGGGCAGCGAATACGAGGAGAAGCGCAGCAAACGTTTGAAAAGGTAATAACCGCGTATGACATGCTAATAATATTATACAAATGTAGAGAAACACCTTATCAGTTATGTTAGCATGCTGAGGTAATGGATATATTTGACTTTTTCCCCACAGTGATGCATCAGAATGTTCAGAAAGGCAGAACTACCAAGGGGTGGTGCCTGGGTGTTTCGACAATAAATACAAATCTGTATTGGTCATGTCTGAGGAGAAAGATGAATGTGTAATTGCAACAGAGGTGAGTTTTTAGATTTGTTTACTTTTGGCTTTATTTAACATCCTGTCTATATGTGTCTATATAAGCATCCTCTGTAGAAGTGAACTTCTTCTAACCCTGTTGCTTCTCTCTGTTCCAGGTGTAAGGGACCTGCAGGTCTACACGGTTAATTTTTAGCCTGTGGGGAATGTGTTGACTCCCTGTCAGAAAGTGCTGCTCTAACCTTAGGTGGAGGTGTCCCGCCTTGTGACTGCTGCTCAAATAGAGACTTTTAACTGATATTCAGAGTGAGCTGGTTCTCTTCCTGAAATGAATGGAGGCAGTGGCGGCCTGTGGGACAGAAAGCTGTCCGGGGCCAAAGTTATGTACCCTTTAAAATAATTTACCTGTAAAGTTGTTTAAAGGTGTTGGGCAATATGTGCTCGTCAGACCATGTTTTTAAGGGATTCATCAACATGTGAGATGCAATTAGTAAGAAAACGAGGATGTAACAAAAATGTAAAAAAGTATTTCAGTGTTTTGCCATTTACCGGGTCTAATTCTGGCAACATTGTGGCAATGTTTTAGCAATATATTGGCAACATTTGCTGTCCGGCCAATTCTTCAAGCCCCATAGGCTGCTGCTGAGTGCAGGGACTGCATCAAAAGGTGGATGTTTGGCCATAATGGCCTATTCTTCACACGTTGTGTCACATGATCATGATCCTGTCACATAGCCTGTGGAGACTGTATGTATACTTGATCACTGTGTAAAAAAGAAAACAAAAAGTGCATCTCTCTAAGTCCTCCGAGCATTTTTTTTATTTTCCCTTCTTTTTTGTAATGTTCTGTATGGTATTGAATATGTAATTATTATCAAGAGTGTGAGTATACTTTGAAAAATGTCCTTGCTTGTCATTGACTTTTTGTTTTGGTAATTGCTTTTATATAAAAAAAAAGTTGTATGATTTTATTTAATTTATTTTTATTTAATTACTATGCTGTATTTTGCATATTTGTTATGGTTTAAATAATTATTTAATTTGAATTTTTTAAGTTGTCGCTGTTATTTGCAAAGGCACTTCGGGTCATTGGGACGTGTTGAGAAATGTTATTTAAGAAGGATTGTAAAAATGTTTTTATTGTCATTGTTTTTGTTACTTTAATGAAGGATTTAGCTTAAATTATTTTTTCAAATAAAGATTATTGAATACTCACTGTGTATTTCAATCAGTATCTTAAACGGGCCTTCAATGATATTTAAAACATTTTTTTCTATTATACTTAACAGAAATGTAATCATGCTTTTCATCTCTCCTATCTTAAAAGCATTTCCCCAGAAGACTTTATTTTAATGACAGTCTGTCTTTTTGTAGTCTTCTGGGGACCCTATGGTGAGGGCTGTGAGCAAAGTTAATAACCAACATCTGCTGTCCCCCACAACCTACCCCATGGAGGGCTATTCACAACCTATATTCAGCTGTGAGTTTGGGGCTCCTCTCTCTGGAGGGATGGGGGTGGGGGAGAAAAGTTATTTGGAAGAAAATGAATATGAAAAACGCCTCAAACCTGTTTTTGTCCTTGTAAACACTGTAATCTTATGGTCAGACTCTGAAAGTATAGGAGTTATAGGCTACATTATATGATTTAGAAAAAATATGATTTAAATTATTTTGTTATTAGCCCAATTTGTCATATTTCCCATACACAAATGATCTTGAAATTAACTTACAATAAGAGATAGGTTGTAGAGATGATAAGAAAACACTTGGTAGGTTTTCCTTTCTGAGGGTTTCAATAAGACTCAAGGGAAACAAACATGGCAGACAATGATTAGAACTGACAATGGGGAGAACACAAAGGCCAGCATTTGGAAGAGCCAGTGTGCCCCAGTGAGTGAGGGAGAAATGGGAGCAACAGCAACAGACGTTGTGGGCCTTTTGAGTAATGGAACCCTGCTGGCAGGCGACAGCAGCCGGCTTCTAAATAGCTGCACAGTGAAAACGGTTACTTAGAATCTATATGATTCATGTAAATTGTATAATTTTACTTCTAATGATAGTTGAGAGAGAGAGAGTGTGTGTGTGTGTGTGTGTGTGTGTAATGGTGAGATGACTTGTTGGAAATAGAGAGGATTAAACCAACTGGCTTGTGATTCTATCATCAATTATTTGGAAGATCAAATGTGACCAGGTGGGGGAGCAGTAAGCTCACTTCAACAATGCAACTGAAAACTAAAAAAATATTGCAATCTATCAGTTACAATGGCTTCTGTGAAACAGCAACAGACACAGTTTCAACTATCAGCTGATAGTATATTGATATACATTGTATCTGCATGTTCAGTATCCTTGCAAAAGTCCAAATGTTTGGGAGAGACAGTAGAGATGGACACACAGAGATGAGAGAGATCAACTTGTAGGATACAGGGGAAAGGGTCTGAACTCAGCAAAGCCAATAAAATAGTAATGAGCAGCAGCAGCGACTAGGTTCAGTTACACTCTAACTCAGTTACACAGTCCTAAAGTAATGAAGAGAATGAGAGCCAGAGAGAGAGAGAGAGAGAGAGAGAGAGAGAGGAGAGAGAATATTTACAGATAAAAGAGGACAGGGTAAGAAAGGAAGAGGAAATAGCCATTAAGCACAGTAGTTTGTAGGGATTACCACAAGGAACCTGTGCCGGTAGGTACACATTCATATTTGGAGCGTGTTGGGCTGGTGTGCTAGTGTAAGTGTGTGTTATAAGAACTCTGTCTGCACAGCTACCTCTCTCTCCATCTGGCATTGGGCAGGTGGCTTTAGATTTGCTTTCTGTTGAAATTCTGCGCCACTGCTGTCAACAAGAGCGTGCTGTGCTGTGGGAGGTTAAAGCCATTGGTTTTGCATTTTGTAAAACAAACTGTTGTAAAATGGAAATGAAATCTGTCTATATTAACATGTATCATGCTGTGCAAGAGGTTTGCATGGTGGGATGGTCCTACCTCTTTACTACTATGCAGCCTCATTCCACATGACTCCTCTAATGGTGATGTATGTTATATGTATGTATAGCAGAGGTTCAAATTGAATTATTTTATTCACAGTAGACATAGGCCTAAATATTTCTATGTAATGTGAATAACAGTCTTGCTCTTTTGACTAAATCAAAAGTAATTTCACCAAGACTTTGCAAAGGAATAACATTGTCTTATCATTTAACGTACTGGAAGAAAAAGAAGTATGAACTTTATGTAAGCTAGAAACTATTCACATTCACAGGCGAAAAGTCGAATCATGCACTTTGAGTGAGTAAATTATGAATGCTACCGTCATGTGTCATGTTCCACCAATCTACAAAATTGAGATGGGGAGCTCATGACAGTGATGACATCACCTTCACTTCACTTAACTTCACCTTCACCATGTTTGCCTTCTCTCTGTTTCAACTGTCAGATCTCCAGGTACACAGCACAAACTCTTAGCCCGGGAATTAAGCTCTGAATAGCAGGACTGGCGATGACTGGACTTGACCCCTCTCCTAACAGATCTCAAAACACAGGTAAGAGGCCAATCCGTACAGGAATGGCCCTCTCTGTAATCAATATATTCTGTAGGATTATCTTGGCATATATGGCACTGAAGAGTACAGGAATGGCCCTCTCTGTAATCAATATATTCTGTAGGATTATCTTGACATATGTGGCACTGATGAGTTTGTGTGTCAGTGTTTTACTTCTATCTCTTGACTTGAATCCTCAGAAGCACTTGGTAACAGGGACCCAGAGCCTGTGCGTCGCTCCCATTGCTCTCTCACTCGGGGGCAATCGAGTGCAGAAGATGGCGGGTCCCCACCGCCCCGCCGGCACTATGAACGAGGCCACCCTCTGCCCAGCAACCACAACCCAGCGCCCAAGGATGCCATCCCATTTCGCAACCAGCACCTGGGCCTGCCGTCTCACAGGAGACACATGGAGTTCACCAGCGGGTGCTCACCCCAGCGGCGGATGACATACTCCAACTTCCGACATTCTGACAGCCCATCACAGACATGTCCGAGTTCTCCAAATCCACGCTCATGTTATGCTTCTCCGTCCCGCTGGGGGGAATCTCGGAGTTTGTCACGTCGGAGGGGCTCCACCTCTCGAAGCCAAGCTGTGTCCCATGGTACTTTCCATCGCCGGTCTGGGAACTGTAGTCCATCTGACAGACAGGACTCGGTTGCCTTACCGACCCAGAAGCGACCGGCTAGTTCTTCAAGCAGGAGCACCCGGAACAGGAGCCCTTGTCAGAGTTCCCAGAGGCATAGTTTAGACTCCGAGAAGTTGTACAATAATCTAACATCTATAGCTACTTCCACGGGATCTCAGCAAAACACCTGGCAAAACACTGAGATGGATGGTTATTACAACAATGGTCATTTTAATGGTAGTAACAGTAATAACAGTGGTTCAAATAGTCATCACAGTAGAAGAAACAGTGTTCATAACAGTGGAGCCTCCTCTCCTCGCAGAAGAAGGGACAGTGGTGCACAGATGTCTAACAGAACTGCTGCCCACACTAACCATGGATCTGACAGCAGGAAGACATACTCACAGAGCATGTCAGACAGACATTCAAAAGTTCACCCAGAGCAGTCCGACTCAAGTCACGGTTCCACTCACTCCCTCCTCAGCTCTGTCTCGCCACAACACTCACTGAGTCCTTCACCAAACAGACACAGCTCAAAACAACAAGCACACAGAGATGTGTCCATGACACACAGAGAGCTCCCAAATGCAGACAAAAACAACACAGACAGGAGCAGGAGTACTATCCGACGGGGTTTGGAGGCTCTCATTTTATCTTCATCAGATGAAACGAGACGACCTGATAGGAGTACCTCTCCTCCAATGACTTTTGAGGATTATGTGATCATAGCTGATATTCCTCGAACCAGGCTATATGGAGAGGGGGAGGAGAATGGAGAGATGGTCAGGAGGAGACCCCAGAGTCAGAGCCCACAGAGGGACTACCAACACCAGCCCTCCAGGTGTGGACGAGCAGAGAGCTGTTATGACAACTAGTGATAGGCCTTACATGTCTGATGCTGCTGATGAGGGCCTCTTATCTGATCTGATGCACACAGACATTTCTCGCAAATGTCCTTCTCTGATCTAGATAATATAGCTAAAAAGGAATAAATAGTAATGAACCCTTTATTGAACTACTTTATTAGACTAGATTACGAGTCTAGATCAAATCCCATTATTGCAATCCCCTAAATAGTAATACCAGTATTGCACTGAAGAGACTCCAACTGGTTACTCATATTTAAACTGGACAAAAACAAGTGTGTTAAGTAGGCTGCCTTCTTCTGTTTTTGTTTTCTCTCATCTCTCTTTCCTCTCGTCTGTCCATTCCTTCCCCTCCTCCCTCCCTAAGTCACCCATCCCCTCTGTCTTTTGCTTGAAGATTCTTTTCATTAAAAGCGCTTTCCATTGCTGTTGTTGGCTTTGTAAAGAACAAATAAAGTGAAGCATTGAGAGCAAAGAGTAACCTAGGTTACAATATCAAGAAAAAAAAAAAGATTGAAATTCATAATAATGGTAGAATGCTAAAATTCAACAACATCTCTTGATATGATCTATGTTGCATCACCTTTGTGATGCTTTCAGGTCTTCTGGCATGCTGGATGGCTACAACTCCACTGAACACAGGGACTCTGAAGAGAGAGGCAGAGGAAGGGAGCGAGGAAGAGACCGTAGGGAGAGGGAGCGCAAGCATCAACAGAGATACGCTGGGAAACAACCCGAGACCAAGCTCACATCATCACATGCCGAAACAGTAAGACCTGCTTTCATCAGATGGACACAAAACCCACAAAGCGTCTGAACCACTGGGAATCTAAAGTAACATTATGTGAACTGGCAAAGTGAAATCACAAGGTGGCAATCTAGAGCTGGTCTTAGGAAAGTGGAAGTTACAGTACCTTGACAATTTCAATATTGTTGGGTTTTCCTTTGTATTTCATTTATAACAGAGATTTACCAGTGCAGCTGGAGAGTGTGATTCTCATCATCAGGAAAAGTTCATACAACCTGCACAGGTAACATTAGGCCTATAGGCGGCTACATAACATTTGTTCACACTTGTGACTGTTTTATCTCAAGTGACTCATTGTGCAAAAATTGGTTAAGTCATGTGAATTAGATTGCTTCAGGGCCAACCGCATCTAATACGCACCCTTAGGCCTTCTTCTAGATAGGGGTTAAAACCGTTAGGCGGTAGCCTACTGTCGTCCTCAAGCAATTTCACGGAAATGAGAGTGCCAGAGACAGTGCAGACTACTTTGTAGCTCCATAGGTCGGATGTATGATGCAATGTTTGTGTCTAACTTATTCACACTAGCCTACTTTCAAGTAGCCTAAAGTCTACTTGGTTTAAAAAAGGGTTCAAGAATTTACCACTTATGCTGTGATGTGAAGTGTTTGTATTGCTGACCTCGGCGATAGGGCGTATGGTGTGAACTGCTGATGACAGCGAAGCCACTACATGTTTGCAGAATGTGAGGTTAACATAACTTTCTTCTTTTTGCAAATTGTCCGCCGGAAATCATATTCTCTCAACATGTCGGTAAGTCTACCTATAGTCTATTCTATTTTGGCCTGCTGCATAAGACTTTCAGTCTCATGTTTTGCACGACGGTTGTGTTGTGTTTTGTAAATGTGTTGTCGCATTATGATGGAAGTTAAGACACAAACGGCAAACGGCATATGGGGCGCCAAGTGTTTTGTAGACAACATTCTGTGCTCCTAGGCTAAGGCTATGCATTAATATTCTATGTACCCTCTTGCCTATAGTCTACAGAAAAACGCAAAATCATTGTTCATCCCAACATATCTACTTCAGTGGCATGGGAATCCAAATTATGCCACTATGATGTTTATTTCCTGTCATTTAATTTGTATTTAGTCCAAAGAAAGGTCTTGTGCGTACGCACGTATTCACGTTTTGTTGAATGCGAAATTAATTATCATACACTAGGCTACTGAATGCATAAGGACTTTGGGTCATACATTCTGTGAGTTGGCAAATTTCAAAACAAAAGCTAAGCAAAGACTGTTTCATTTATCATAGACAGCAATCAAAATTCATTGTTTCCAAGAATGTATCAAGGGAAGGCCTATGATATGCATACAGGTGTTTGTGTGCACATCAGGTCTTTAAAGGTCCGATATATTAAAGCAGCCTAGGCCTTCCCTTAATACTGTGATCTGTAACCAGCTAACTCACTGAATGTAGTAGACTGAGGGTTTGTGAACATCAAACCTTCAGTAACTTATCCATAATTCTGAGTCACAGAATGAATTGGGATAGATATCTTGTGCACATCATACCTTCGGAAGCAGAACTGCATGTGGACAAAATAAATATTCAATGGCAGAGAAAGACCATAGTAGTCACTGGGTTGTAGGGGGATACTGATATAGTGTTACACTGTGGCATGGAAGACTAAGGTTATTGAATTTGCTTGAAAAAAATAAGGCTGGTTGCTACTGGAGTAAATGCACTGCCAAAGGAGGAAGCATATCAAACATGTTCGCCCATCATTCGATCATCTCCCTAAATCATCCATGTAAATAGATCACATTTACATAATTCGAACATAACCCTAAATCATCCATATAAGTAGATTCCATTTCAATGATTCATCTTAAAAACAAACACAACTTTGTGACACTTTGTGCTAGTCAGATGGGTCAGATGTTTTTCTTATTGTAATACCTCCAAAGTGTTCATCCATGCAAGTGCTGGTGATGCATTAAACCACTTCACCTCACTTCCACTGAAGTGTCTAAATGGACAGATAAAATCTGCATATTGGTTCACTGTTAGATGTTATTAAGATTATTAACATTGACTTGCCTAATGAAACACGTGAATGAAGTGAAGAAAGAAAAAAGTGTTTTGAAAGCAAGTGGCAGAATGGAGGTTACCTGGCTGCTGGCTCCACCCACCTGTCAATCAGTTCATTTTCTCACTGAGATTACAGTATGGACACCCTGTTCGCTTTTGCATTCGCTCGACTACCAGGATGGTGGACCAATCAGTGGGCAGTGGGCGGGCAGATGATGTTGCATAGAACAGTTTGTAATCAGTGGCAGAAGTGCTAGAGCTAGACAAGGCAACACGACTGTAGCAACACCAGCAAACATCAAAGAATTGTCGCCAGGCCAGAGCAAGAAGAATGTGTAAATGTATACATCAAACGTAAACACATTGCTTCCTTACTGCCAATGCGATTTATTATCAACTTGCAAGGTTAGTGGCGAAGTAGGAAGTAATTTTAGAGACCCTATACTGATCAATGCGATTGGTTAGGGTGGTCCATGATTACAAAATTAACATGAAGCGGAAGGCCATAAGGATGCAATGACTGGAAGCATCTCCCAATGGAGCCTTCCAAGTGCATTCCCTTCACCCTGTCGTGCGGCTTCACGCTATTCATTATAAGAAAATTCAGGCCGTACCAACACCGTACCTTACCCAACACGCCACTGAGCTCTTGGTACCTTACCCAACACGCCACTGCGCTCTTGATACCTTACCCAACACGCCACTGAGCTCTTGGTACCTTACCCAACACGCCACTGAGCTCTTGGTACAGACCATAGTTATTTCTTGCCTTGACTGCTATTACTCTTCTAACGGGCCTCCTGGCTTCTGCGGTGAAACTGCTACAGATGGTCCAGAACCCAGTGGCATGTCTGGTTCTCAATCAACCAAAAAGGGCACACATTACACCACACACATTACACCACTGTTCATTGAGCTTCACTGGCTACCCTTTGCCGTCTGCATCAAATTCAAGTCATTAACGATTGCCTAGTGATTGCTGGGTCTGCTCCCACTTACTTAAATGCTCTCATCAAGGCTTATGTTACCCTTCAGCCTTTGCGTTCCTCCAGGAAATGTAGTCTGGCACTGCTGCCCCTACACACATAGCAATCCAGACTATTTCACTTGTTGTTCCCCATTGGTGGAACGAACCACCAAGTGCTACCAGGGCAGGGGCGTCCCTGTCTATCTTCAAGAAGCTCTTGAAGATCCAACTCCTCAGTGAGGACCTCCTCTCCTAACAACCCAACACATCTAACATGCACTTTGGGCTGATTCAGACTGGCTGTGAGCGTGTCAGCTGCGTGGCGTGTCCGTTCTCATTTCAGCTCCCATGTTAACAGGTTAGACATTGCACACTACCTGTGTGACACACATGTCTCAAAACACGTGCATGCTACAAATAGGATCAACATTTTTTTTTTCACGTGACAAGCAAGCGTGTTGGAAGTGTTTCCATTCAAAAGAGAAAGTGAAGAGATGTTTTAATAGGCAGAGGGGCCGCTGCAGCGCAGCGTCAGACACGTTTCTGGTGTGCAAAGACAGAAAACGCCACGCAGCCACCACGCAACTGAGACGCAACAGACACGCCACGTTCACACCACGCAGGCAGTCTGAATCATCCCTCACCATGCACTTCTTTTCTTCTCTCCCCTCCTTCCCTCTCCTCCTTCATCTTCTGATAGTGCTATTTACTGTAGTAGAATGTGTTGTTACCTAACAATTGTTACAATCCTTTACATTGTAGCTTGAATGTTATTCCTCATTTTGTAATTGCTTTGGATAAACACATCTGTTAAATGAATAAACTGATTGGCAATTAGACTGACAGCTCTATCCCCACTGGGCAGACAGTGGTCCACTGACCTTTCGCTATCTGGGTGGAAATAATTGATATTTCAAGACATGTATGTTGCAACACAGAATGTTGCACCTATCCTACAGCATGTAGTCCTGGCCTAGATGAGAGAGATGTACATGGAAAACCAGTCAGTCAAAAATCAGTCACTTAAAAATAGACCTAGTTATTAACTCCATAATTTTCTGTTTTTGTTGCAGCTGAATATTCTAAATTTCAAAAAGGGTTGGATATTCAGGCTGGATGATGATGAAGAGGTAAGTTGTTCAAGTCATGGCTTACATTATGGGACTAAAACCCCAGAGCTGTGTTTCCCAAAGCCTTCTTAACGCTGTGTCATTAGGTACACCTGCCTTAACATTTCGAAACATCTGTCTTGAGGGCTCAACATTAATCGCCCAGTTTCCCTTGGCAAATTTTTACAATTGGCAACCAGATTTGGTTGGCTTTGGCAACCAAAACCTCATGCCACTTTTACCACTTTTAAAAAAGTTAACGTTGAGCCCTGGTCTTTCATAAGGTTGGTTTGGACCACTCTTAGGTATACCTTAACACAGCTTTTAGATAAAACAATTTAGTGCCTGTGTTATTATGTTTATTGCTCACCTGGTGGACAAAAAACATAGCACGACTTTGGTAAGATATAGACTACCTTTCAACCATTTAGAAACACCATTATCAACAAACACAGCCTGCAAATTAGAGCATACCTAGGGGTATTGCAAAAAAAAAAAAAATCAATTTGAGTATTTCTGGAATTTTGTTTGCTAGAGTTGAAGGCCGACTTTTGAGTTATCAGAGGCATGCTACTACATGGTTGTGATAAGTCTGTCTATATTTGCAGTGGAGAAAATACTGGTTCGTTTTGGCCAACTCAAGGCTGAAATATTACAGAGACTCTCAGGCAGAGGAGGTAAGATATGACCAAATATACAGATATTAGCCTACTAACTGTTATTATAAACCCACATCTCAGTTATGTCTTATCAAAGCAGTTCTTGAAGTTGATTTTTGGCTAACATTGGCATAATTAGGGCCCGAGAGGTGCGAAGCCCTATTGTTTGTAAAGATTATTATTATTATTATTATTATTCCAGATGAATTTCGCTCCGCCTAGCTCCACTCATCCATCTGGAACCGATCCATTGAAGTGTTGCTTCAGAAGGCTGGGCCTAATCAAAAAATGCTTGCATATGATTGAATAAGCCACTTGTCCGTCATCTATTGACGTGCTACTTCAACCACTCACATCGAAGCCAACCCGTGACGCTAATAACAGTCTCACAGTCCCTTCTACGCTATGTCACATCTATGAAACTCCCGCCCTGCGTCCTGATTGGCTGTACCATAAAATCGGTTGCAGAAATCACTCTCATTGGAAGAGGTCCCAGATGGATTTGAGTGAAGCTAGGCGGAGCTAAGCGGAACGACATTCATCTGGCGAGAGTCAGGTTACATACTTTCAGCTAGACACACCAAATTTGGTAGGTGTGTGTATCTCCCCAAAATGAACAACTTTTGTATGTACAATGCATTAGCCATGCCCAACAGGAAGTGAGGTATTTGGGATTTTGTGCGGACTAAAATGTGATGAATTGTGATGCCAAAAGAAGTGCTTCCCATTGGTAAAAACGCATGAAATCTGGCACACACATCAAGAGGTACCGTGAATACACAGGGGAAAAGCCTTGGCACTGGGCTTGGCCCAGGAACTCCATAGCGCCCCCTTATGTCACTGTGGCTTGTGGTTGGCATATAGTTTTAGATACACACACCAAATTTGGTGGGTACATGTAACTCCCAAAAACAAACAACTTTTGTATTAACATGCCATTAGCCACGCCCACAGGAAGTGAGGTGATTGGGATTTTGTGCGTTGTGGACATGGCCAATTTTAATGTACTCCTCCTAGACGGTTGATCCGATTCATAATGCCAATATGCTTCTGATTCTAAATTGTGAAGCTTTTTTTGAAATGTTGTAATTTGACGAAATGGTGAAACTATGAATTTGAATACCCTTCCACATAAACTATAAATGTGTCTTAATTCACCATGCATGGCTTGAAATGTTTTAAATTTCACAGGTTATTGAATACCATGGTAATGACAATATTCACAAGCCCATAATCCATATTTGGCATAGCGCCCCCCACTGGCAACAAAAAGAACGACAACAACACTGATGTCACGTGATAGATTTGAACGTACTCCTTCTAGACAGTTTGACAGATTCATGTGAAATTTGGCAAATATGATGGCAAGATGACGCTGATGTTAAATTGTGAAGGGATTTTTTAAAAAGTTGTAATATTTTGTGATTTTAATATCTTGCACATAAACAGGAAATGTGTCATAAAGTCAAAGTGCATTGAATGCACAGTCTGAAACTTCTCAGGTTCATAGATATTATGACTATGAGAATAATCAGAAACCCTATTGGCCTGCCTGGCATAGCGCCACCACCTGGCCAAACAGGAAATGTGTCAGAATGGGCAATACCTTAACTGATTTATTTGAAACCAAGTAGGTATACAATATTGGAAATCAATCATTATTGTGATGATGTGCACATATGTCATTCAGGAGGCTAGCATAGCGCCACCATCTGGTCAAGCATGAAATGTGCCAGAAATGTTCTATGCTTTGAATGAATGGTCTTTGAACAGGTTAATAGATATTATGATTATGATATCCAGACACCCAATGGGCCTGCCTGGCATAGTGCCACCACCTGGACAAACAGGACATGTGCCAGAAAGTTAATGCCTGAACTTATTAATATGAAGTTTGGTAGGTATAAAATATTGGAAATCATTATTGTGATGATATTCACATGTGTAATTCAGATGCCTAGCATAGCGCCACCATCTGGCCAAGCATGCAATGTGCCAGAAATGTTCTATACTTTGAATGAATGGTCTGAAACTTAACAGGTATATATTATGATTATGATGATATCCATCCAATGGGCTTGCCTGTCATAGCGCCACCACCTGGCCAAGCGAGAAATGTGCCAGAAATGGGCAATGCCGTTTGATCTCAAACTTTACTGTTTGATCTCAAACTTTATAAAATATTGGATATCAATATTCTGATGATATTCACATGTGTAATTCCCATGCCTAGCATAGCGCCACCATCTGGACAAGCAGGAAGTGTGTCAGAAATGTTCTATGCTTTGAATGAATGGTCTGAAACTTCTCAGGTTAATTAATATTATGATTATGATGACATCCAGCCACCCAATGGGCCTGCCTGGCATAGCCCCCCTCACCTGGCCAAGCAAGAAAATGTGCCAGAAAATAACATACAACAACAAATAGCACCGCGTCAGTGTGGGATTCCGAATTTGTGGGATTCCGAAATGTCACGGGTTGTGGACCGGAGGTGCTCGGGCCCGCCATTGCCGCTTACGGCTATATTTATTACTTATTGTTTCCTGATGAATTGGAAACAATGGCTTTGTTCAGAAGTTAACTTATTATCTCTGAATTGTGTTTATCATTTCCAGAGAGATGAACTGGAAGGAGAGATTGACGTACGTTCTTGTGCAGATATTGTTGAGTGTGACGTGGAGAAGAACTATGGATTTCAGGTTCATGTAAGTAGAGGTTTGAAAATCTGTCCTACAAATCATGTTGTAGTGTATCAAATAAATAACTGTGACAATAATTTGTTTTACATTTTTCACCTGAACAAGAGTGTTGTCACATACACTGTGCTATTCTCATGTTTTTAGGTGATCAATTTCTTTGTCTTTGTTTTTCAGACCCAAGAGTCTGTGATCACTTTGTCTGCCATGACTTCCAGAATCAGGAGGAGCTGGGTTGAGATTTTAAGAAGGAATATTTTTTCAGACAACCTTCCGGATCAGTAAGTCTTTCTCATGTTTAACAGGCACAAACTCACAGAAACTCAGTTGTGTGTTATGAAGATGGTGCACAGACATGGTAATCTCATATGGATTTACCCTTTCAAATGACCGTATCAGATTTTTCTATAGGCCTACAAGTACAGTACATTTCACCTTAAAGGATTTTTCACATACCGGTAGATCTGTGTTTCTCAAGGTCACGAGTACTGTTGGTACAAACAAATCTTTAAAATCATGTCCTCAGAGTGGAGCACTAGCTGCCTGGTTTCTCTAGCTGTTGACTGCTGCAACTCAAGCTAGGTAGCGCAGATGGTTTTTTCGTTTTTTTCCCCCGTACCAACAATACTCATTGACCTTGAGAAACAGAGATGTGAAAATCGAAACAAAAAAAAAAAAAATCATCAGAAGTGGTCTGTTTTTTTTTTTTATTCTTTTTTTTGTTTGTTTTTTAGGCCATTCAGATTGTACTATCTTAACATTGCGTACATGTATCATACCTAAATTAATTACGGATAATATTCTTTTTATATTATTCTGTATTTAATAATGCTGTGTTAAAATATTTTTATTGATTTTTATTTTATAGAGTTCTACTATGAACATACAACCTTATCTTCAAGTGTACACTTAGCCTAGAAATCTAGATGCACCCTAGCGGCAGCAAATTAATTTGCTAAGCCTGTACATGTCAATGATATAGGATGGCCCGCCAGGCTAGTGTACACTGGTTTATTTTCTGGAAATGAAGAGTAACTCATAATTGTACAGGTTCTTGTGGCATAAATAAATGACAGCTCTGCTTCTAGCAGTGAATGAAAGACAAGGAAATATCCATGATCTGTGACCCTCCATCTGAACATTATCTACCACATTTTAGATGTCATGGCTCCAGATCTGAGATCGTGGGCTCCAAGGCCAATTCCCTAGATGTTGATCAGGATGAGTCAAATCTGGTGAGAGCTCCACTGACTAATCAGAGAGAGGCAGGGGAGGGACGTGATCGTGATCAGGAGAGGAGATTGGAGGATCGAACCAGGTGGTTCCAGGAAGGTGTTCTGTGCAGTGATGGGGTGTGCACCAGATGGGACACAATTGAACTTAAAAAGGGGACATCCCAAGCAACAGATCAATTAGCAGATAATATTGTTGGAGAAAGCAAAGACATTGACAGGAAATGGGAAGTTTTTGAGAGGCTGCCATTTGGAGAGATGAAGTCCCTTTGTCTGGATGGTTCTCCAAACCATGACTCCAGTAATGAGGGAGAGGTAGGGCTATCACTAGCAATGACACACTTAGTGAAATTATCTGAATTGTTGAAACAGAAACAATAGCATTGTCAATACAATGTTTTGCTTGCTACAGGTTTTGTCACCGAGACAAAGAAGAGAAGTTTTACGCTCTGGACAAACAGAAGGTAGCTCGAGTGCTGGTGTGGGGGGCCTGAGTGCTGGTGTGGGGGGCCTGAGTGCTGGTGTGGGGGGCCAGTGTGCTGGTGTGGGGGGCCTGTGCGGCCCTACTGCCCCCTGTGTCCCGCGGCTGAGAGCACTGGAGCAGCTCTATGAAGAGAGCCTGGAGGCGGCGCAGAGGGACCATGAGAGGCGGATAGAGGAGCTGCAGAAGGAGAAGGAGCGCCTCTTGATGAAGGAAGCTCAAGCTGCCGCCAAGAGTGAGAACAGTTTTTGCACACACAAGATTGGGGAATTGTTTTCATCTCGCAAGCTCCATTTTTCTTGAGTGTTGTTACAGTCAATTTTTAGCTATTTGTACTGTTTTTCAGCTATGGAGGCTTTAAGGAAGGCCCATCAGGAGGAGCTGGAGAAAGCCAAAGGTTTGGTGGGAAGAGAGGCTCTAACAGAGAGCAGGAAGCCGTTGTGAGTTATCCTACACTCTCAACAACACTCACAGGATTTGGGTTTTCAGATTTAGAGCAGCTAATTATATTGACTTAAATGTGCTGTGTGACACAGAAGGTCAAACGAATATAGCCTACTGGTCCTTTGTTTCCAGATGATCACATCAGTATCTGATCATTTATGGTCCGTGAAAGACGTTATATTAATAAATCATTGTTACATACATATTACCATGTTTATAAACAACAAGCTGCTCATAGAATAGCAAACATTATGTTAGGAAAGGGTGAAAGTACAAAGTAATTTATTTATCATGCAGCATCATTAATCTTAACGTATTTCCATTTGTGACAGCAAAAGCGTATAGCAACATCAAGTGCTAACCTGACAGATAAAGCCTCCTTCCTCGCATTCCACATTACCTCCCTCCCTCCATACCACACACCTCCCTCCCTCCATACCTCACACCTCCCTCCCTCCATACCTCAGTTGACATGTTGCTGGATGTTTCTACCCCCCCCCCACCCGCTGGCTCTGCTCCCCCCTTCCCCAGGTGTGAGGCAGGTGAGCTGCAGGTGGAGCTGGATGGGCTGTCTGAGAGGTACTCAGACAAGTGTGTGGAGCTCAGCCGCATACAGGAGAGCAGTAGAGACACCTACTCAGAGATGGAGCACCAGACAGTCATAGAGCACCTCAGGAAAGAAAACCAGGTACAAATACAGATGGAGCAAGTGTTAGGGGTTTGGGGAAGACACACTTACTCCATCATCTTATTAACCTATTGGTTCAATTCCAACTCTGACATTGAAACCTCAAGGTCAAGGTTCATTTCTATTGTTGTTATTTAATGTGTGAACTTGTGTTATTGCTAGTGTGATGTTGCTTTGATTTACTGTTACTTTTTAAAATAGCTTGGGATACTCAGTCTGTGTGGGTTTGTGTATTGAATCTGCATGTGTCACTCAAATTAAGTTTCACTCTAATAGTGAATTTCCTTGTTCGATGATAACATGTTACTAGGCACTGTTGCCTGTTGCAGCATCAAACTCCCAACACAACAGAAATGGACCACAGTCATATACATTTGTGAAAACCATTCTCGTAGGAAGATCAAGAAAGCAAAGGCTTATGCCCAAATATGGCACACTAGGTGATATTATCACATTATTGTGGGCAGTCGTGGCCTACTGGTTAGTGCTTCAGACTTGTTACCAGAGGGTTGCTGGTTCAAACCCCGACTAGTAGGCACGGCTGAAGTGCCCTTGAGCAAGGCACCTAATCCCTCACTGCTCCTCGAGCACCGCTGTTGTTGCAGGCAGCTCAGTATTATGTGATGGACTCAAGTGGCAAACAATGTTACTTTATTCGTTTGGAGGTCAAAACGGTAATTATAACTGAAACTTAATCTATTGCAAGGGTGCAACTGGTTGAAGCAGGATAACAGAATTCCTGGCATTCAGGTGGCAGAAAGTAAGTATGTAATTTGAGGTATAGTATATAGTATAAGTATATATACTCTTTTGATCCTGTGAGGGAAATTTAGTCTCTGCATTTATCCCAATCCGTGAATTAGTGAAACACACACAGCACACAGTGAACACACAGTGAGGTGAAGCACACACTAATCCCGGCGCAGTAATCTACCTGCATCAACAGCGGCGCTCGGGGAGCAGTGAGGGGTTAGGTGCCTTGCTCAACGCACTTCAACCGTGGCCTACTGGTCGGGGCTCGAACCGGCAACCCTCCGGTTACAGGTCCAGAGTGCTAACCAGTGGGCCACGGCTGCCCCCTAGGTGCAGTGGCCACTCCACTGTGTTGTTGTTGCATTACCACCTAACACCAGGTGCATTGTTATCTGCTACCTGAACGCCATGTTGTCTTTTATCCCTTACCTGCACACAGCTAAAAAAAAATGCTGATAGCTGATAAGTGTTGTGCCGTTGTTTGTAAATGTAAAGGTCTTAACATTCAACAAGCAACATTGCAACTTTCTGATTTTAGCTTAAACATATTAGTCCTGATAGTAGCCCACTCTTCAGTAATCCGTTCACTGTCCACTGACAGATAACGATACTGTGTCAGCAGGAAAGCTTCCTAAAACTTCACACACGGCACATGTGGTTACACCACCACATCCTGTCTCACTGCACGGGTGCACAGGCTCAATTTTTCCCCTTACTGTGTTCTTGCAGGAACTGCAGTCTCGGCTGACCGAAGAAATCACCCTCATGCGTGCCTTCATCACAGGTCAAAGGTCACAGTCACAGTTGATTTTCTATGGAAGTCACGACCATAGCTCCTCTGACATGGAGGTAATTTGTGTTCAATGCATGGAACAATATGACTTGAGGGGTTTTATTGGGGGGAGTTTTTTGTTATGGAGCACAAACTCCAGGATTAGGACATTCATCCTTTTTGTTTCTGTATACTAACCTGTGTCCAGTACTTCATCATTCATCCTCTTTGTTTCTGTATACTATAACGATAACCTGTGTCCAGTACTTCAGTCCAGCTTGATCTGGATGAGCACACTCTCTCATCACTTAGAATTTTGCAATAACATTATAATAACATTTGTAAAAAAAGAAAAAATACAGACCACAGATCAAACAATAGCTAAAAATAAAATGATGTTCCTTCCATTTATACATGTTTACATAAACACCAATTCTGAATGTTATTAACCTGCATGAGTACAGAATAAATGTAGTAATAAACATCTTATTACCTTATAGATAAATTAGCATGCCAAACAATTGATATATCTGGATATTCAGACCACAGACTGGCATTTATATGAATAGAGAATGTTACCGTCAGAAGAGACTAACTGTGACTTTCAATGCAGAAAATGTTATTTGATCATTTTCCACTATTCTGTGTTAACTGCACCTGACATTTTCCAACTGTCTGTGTCCTGCCCACAGATGTACATTCTGTACTGCATGAGGACCATTTTGCATTATACTGCCCCCTAGTGGTCAAAGTCTACACAAAGATATGGATTGATTATGTTTTTTCAGGTGCTATTACGAGCAAAAGACAATGAGATCATGTATCTGCAGAAGGAGATCAGCTGTCTCAGAAATGAAGTAGTCTCTCTGATGAAGGTATGTGGTCTATGTACTCACTGTGTGTACCAAATCATGTACAGGACATGTCTGTGCAAAGTCAAATCTTGTTTCTTGTGCTGTAGGAGAAGCAGTCTGTGTGTGAGCGCTTTAAGGAGGTGTACGTGGAGCTGAGCCGGGTGAGAGGAGCCAGTGAGCGGGAGCTGGGCTGTCTGAGGGAGCACCTGAATCTCACTATAGCGGCAGTGCAGGAGCAACAGCATATGAGCAGCAGCACGTAGCCCTGGACACCAGTCTCCAACTACAGTGTTTTACCATACGGTCAAATGCAAGCTCTTTTGTCAAATTATTTTCAAAATGATGACAAGCTATGTGTTAGTTACCTATGTGGTATGAATAACAAAACAAAAGCTTTTTGATTTTAATGATTAAGATTTAAATTATACCGCTCCTTTGCACATAGTGATCAGTTGAAGGAATTTTATTTTGAAAAGAGAATGGACTCAGAGACATAGTCATCTTCTTTAACAGGAAACAATAAAGTTATAATTTAGAAACGCCTCCATGTCCTTTGCTTAGTGTAGAGATGAGCATGCAAACAGGAGTAAGGAGGCAACAGCTACCTCACATCACACTCGATTTCAAATGTAAACAGTTTTGAGCGCTTCTGAGAACGGAGTAATGGAAGAATGCACATAGCAAACATCAGGTTATATGGCTTTGATCATGGGGTCATCCTCTCCCTTGCCTCTGGTTTTCGTTAAGAGCCATGATGAGAATAAACCTGTCAAGTTGAAGAATAATGTGTTTAGCAATATATAGAAATGCATGCTCTTTTAAGCATGATAGGCTATTTGAGTGTAGCCATTTCGATTACCTAATATAGTGTTTAGATAGACTTTCGCAATGAGTTATATGTATGCAATCTCCATGCTAAAGGACAATGGGAGTTGGGTAGAAAGCAATAGTCTTAACACTCTGTTTTATCTTAGAGACCTCATGTCCAATTTCGAAGGCTTCAAAATATGACATGTACATGTACTAGGCTTCATACTTTTGAACTTTTCCTACTTCCAGAACTGTCAAAAAAATTAAATGAATAAATAATATTAATATTTGAAATGTCATCTACCACTCTGTTTAGAGACCCAATCAAAATACAAATATGGTTAAATTATTAATTATGCAAACGGACACATTTTTACACCTTATTCTGATGTCACACACACACACACACACAATGGATAGGGTTTCTCTAACAAACAAACAAAACCCCAGTTATGATGTTAAAAACATACACCTCAACCTCAAAACCACTTACCACATCAGTCGTCGTCGTCATCATCTGAAGGGACAAAAATATCGTGTTCTTCCAGGAGAGCGGCGAAATTCTTGCTTATCAAAGTGCCCACATACAGGAAAGGCAGAACCACTGCTGTCATGCGTATCAAACCAAAGGGAACCTAGGGAGAATTTGGATAAGATTAAGACGTCGTCTTGCCTACGGCATATTTTGTTGTTAGTGACAGGCCTACATTTCCGCGTTGAACATTTGGTATACATAAACACTAACAGGAATGGCTGCTAAGGCACTCCTTCAGTAGACTCTCATTTCTGATTTGATCAAGGCACTCTATCATTTGTAGCTACGCCTTCATTTTCCAAAACCTTCGCCATTACACCCAAATTAAACGACCCGAGCACTCAACCTACCTTCTCCGGTTTGGGTAAAATGCCACCTGACGTGGAAGAAATATTAGACACCATTATTGTCGTTGTTCCCCCACTTCTGTGGGCTCCAAACCCATTGTTTTTCTTTAGAAAGAAGCGGCTGAATCGACTGACAGTAGACGCCATACTTGAGACTGTGGTCAAGCGGAGAGCGGAAGCAGTTATGACGATATGCAGGGAGAAAAAGGTTCACTTAGGGGGAGGAGTCGAAATCCGGACTGGTGGAATTAATTTGGGCTCAGCATACTTTTTAGCAAAACCAAAATGTTTATATATATAATATATAACCCAATATATAATATTGGGTAATATATAACCCAATTCACTTTTAGAAGGGTGATTAGATTCCAAAATGAATCTCAGCAATGAATCAGTAGCTTGGGGTCGACTCGGGACCCCATGTGGGGTCGCCTGAGATACTTGGTATATTACAATTGACCAGTACATTGCATTCAAATATACATACATTAAATAAAATAAAAAAAAACATGTAATCAGAGCCTTCATTACAATCTGGCTACAAAAAAATAAACATAGACAGCCCACATTAGATGCTTGATTGACGTAATCATCCTTGATCAACGTTCCAAACATATAGCCTATATATATCTATGTTCCCTGGTATATTTACATCACAAAGGACCTTATGTGGGACTCCCACCATGTGTAGAAAAAGCATAACAACACCTCTTCCTCAGACAAGGTGTTATAGACTATCCTAACTGGTGGCATCTCTGCGACGGGAGTTGCACTGCCATCAACCGCAAAGTGCTGACACGTGCACACAGGGTATCAATGGATGTCAACCCGTCCCTATCCATGACTTGTACAACAGACAGTGCATCAGTACAGCCTGTAGAATTATTAAAGACCCCAGCCACCACAATCAAAGCATGTTTACTTCTGCTGTCTGGCATGTGGTATCACAGTCTCAAGGCTCAGACCTGCAGACTGCAGTAACAGTTTCTTCCACCAGGCAACCAGGCTGATCAACAATATACGGGCCTGTCACCTGTCTCTCTTTGATCATATAAACACATCAGCACTAGCCCTAAACACAACATTAGCATTCACTATGATACTCTATTATTGTTGCAATGAAGAGGAACCGAAACACAAGAGTAGATAGATAGATTACTTTATTCATCCCCAAAGGGATTTCATGGTGTTACAACAGCAATTGATATTAACATATTAACACACATACATAAAAATCAATACAATCGTGATATGAAGTCTCTGTGTAACTGATTGTAAACTGTCAACTGTGCATTGTCTCTAAGAATATGACTCTCCTCTCACGGCACAAAGGGAAGTACATTGTTATAGAGTGGGCAGAAATGATTTTCTACAGCAGTCCTTATTGCAGTGAAGTTGAGGCAGCCTCCAGCTGAAAACACTGTTGTTTGAACAGTAGTTCATGCATGTGAGGTGCTGTCCATAATGTTAAGGAGTTTTTGCAGCATCATTCACTCAACAACCAACTCTAGGGGCTTAAGTGTATTTCCAAGCACAGAGCCAGCTCTTTTAATCAACTTGTTGTGTTCTTTGGCATCTGCTCTGATGCTGCTACCCCCAGAAGATAGAAAATTGAACTAGAAACAGCAGATTTAACATGTTTAGCATCCTGCTGCACACATTAAAAGACCTAATGCTCCGTATAGTCTGCTCTGTCCCTTCCTGTACACAGCCTCAGTGCTGCAGTACAAGTCCAGTTTGTTATCAAGATGTACTTGTCATTTTCCATACCTCCACCCCTTTCCCCATGATCAAGACAGTGTTCAACTTTGTCTTGGCCCTCCTGAAGTCCATCTCCTTTGTCTTGGCTACATTTAAGAGGAGGTGGCTGTTTCCACACCACGCCACAAAGCTGTTCACCAGATCTCTTTACTCAATCTCCTCCCCATCCTTCACACACTCCACAACTGCAGTCATCAGAGTATTTCTGCACACATCCTCCCAGTCGTACTGTGGCATTGTACTTTACTACAGAAATGTAGTATTTTGGATATGAAAATACTACTGTACTGCACTGCACTGTAGTACTAAATGCACTGTTTGTTCTTGAATTTTCCCTGGGGATCAATAAAGTATCTATCCATATATCTATCTATCTATCTATCTGTCTGTCTCTATCTTTTTGTAAGGGTTATTTTTTCAGTGCTTTGTAAACAATGTCGTTTTGAACTCTGGCAAATAGCCCTAGGCTACTTAAACTTTAAACTATAGCCTAAGCCTTTGTTTTCCTTTCGGTCTGGGCAATATTTAAGCAACATCTTGATATATTTAAATTCATTCATTTCAGTATTGCCTATTTGTCATGATTTGGGATGTTGGTATGATTACACTAGATGGCAGCACTATCTACGGCTGTGTTTGTGGGGCGTGATAGGTTGTGACGCGATCAACGTGCCTGCGCATGTTTGAAAAAAGTAAGAGAAAAACCGCGCTTGTATCGGGTAGGTAAAGTCGAAGACTAAAATGCTCAAACCGTTTAGAAAGGTTCCAGTCCTGAATACAGCCAGCTTACTGGTAAGTTATGCGATACGCGGGTTAAAGAATGAATGTATTCTAGTTTTGCCGTTTGCACATTGAGGCCATCTCTAACAACGTTTTACATTTAACACACTGTTACCATTGTAACGTTAACGTTACCGTTCATTTCAGCTGGTAGAGAACGAGGAACAACTTCAAACAAGGTTAGCTGATATCATCGTGCAGAATGAGAAAGATGTCAACATCACAGTGTAAGTGTATGGTTCCCAGTTTTCAGAAGTGCACCTAAAGTTACCTTATCGTTATAGACAAGTCGCTTTGCTGAGCGGCGTCACGCTATGCAATCCTATTTCTTTGGTCACCCTTGGTTAGGGTAATTCGATTTAGGCTATGCTAACGTTACGGTGTTTGTTGACATCCATTCAACCCATAGCACGAATGTGAAAGTCCTGTCTGACACGCCGTTGAATTATTCTGGATCACCCATTTCACTTTGATAATACGATTACAAATGAAAAGAACTATACCTACACCAAATAACAATTTTACCTGTAACAATAATGTCGCTTGTCTTACTGAGATATGATGATCATTGAGTGCATGGAGTTGTATAATATTTCAGGGAGAAATGGAAAAGTAGCTTCTGATCAGGGCGTATGCAGAGTTTTGAAAATACTGATTTGCTGCCATGCTGACTGTTCAAGGAAAGTGAACAGACCAAGCTGGGAGAACCCAGACGAACCTGTTAGCAAATTCGACACTTCCAATGATCCAAAAACCCAGGCACCAATCACGCATGGGGCGGGATTTATATGATGATCAATAAAGCAGTGCATTCAACACAACCAATGGATGCACCGATAGGGACAGGGTTAAACAAATATGGACGTGTAACGTATTTTCTTTGGAATTGAGTAAACAACTACATTTAAAACCTTTATTTACAAAAAAGATTTGATTGCACCAGCTCTGAAATTATTTAGAATTCATTTGACTGTTGTTTACGTCCGTGGAAGTTCTAGGTGCCCACACCCCCTCTCAATCTCAATTGAGATGGGCAGTCTGGTGTCAACTCGGCTAGAGACAGACTGTCGCCTCGCGTGGTGTCACATATATGGAAATTAAAATCAAATTCTGCTCAGCAGGTCTGGTACCGGTATGGGTAAACAGTGTAAGCTGTTGAGAGAACTGTAGCTTAGTAACAATACAAGATATCTCCACTATAGTAAAACAATGAGCTATAACACTAATGATAACATTAGACAGGCCTAGTATTTTTGACCTTGTACGGATATTGTTCTGAAGTAGTGTTATTTTTAAGCAACTCATCTCTGACTTTTTCTACACCTTGCAAAGAAATACAGGTCTAGACGTCACCTCGGTTACCTCAATGGTGTGTATGGCCATGCTTTTGTTATCAGCTCAGCTAGTAGCTAACTTGCTATCCATGTGAGAGAGAGTGAGAGACTGACTTGTTTGATATGTAACCTAGAGCATTTCCTTATTTGCTTATCAGTAATTTGGCCCATGCTGCTGTTAAGTCTTCATATTGTGTGTAAGACTATTTTGGCAATTCAACCTGTTAGAAATACCGAATATACTGTTAGGAACCAAATTATTCATACCCCTGGCAAATATTGATTTAATGTTTGTTTTCTCTTGACCAACATATTTGTTCTGACTGAAAATGACACTGCCACATGCCAAAAGGTTGTAAGACAATGTGGTAGAAACAGAAAAAGAATGCTTGGATGAAAGATTTTTTTGCCACCACTCTGCCTTGTGCTCACTTTTTTATGGATTGAGGTCTTGACTCTGGCTGGGCCACTCTGAAATGTTGATATTGATTCTTGTTCACCATTTATTTACCACTTTGGCTGGATGTTTCAGATTATTGTCTTGCTTAAAGGTCCGATGCTGCCTTAAGCCCACATTGTTTGAACATAATGGCACAAATTAATCTCCATAATTTTCAAGTTTTAATGCGGATTTTTTTTTTACGCTGCATGGCTATTGTTTATCTGATCTAGTAACAGCACAGGGATGCAGGACTTGACAAAGGATGAATGATCGTGGTGAGATTTGCGAATCAATGGTAATAATGTGGACGCACAACGGATCTATTTTGAAATTGAAACGTTCTTTGTGGACGCAGAGCGTATTTGTTCCTGAAATCTGTATTAAAATGCTGTAGTAGCTTGAGTGAAAGTGAAAGAGTGAACTCATTAAAATGGTCAACCACATGCCAATAGTGACAAAACGTGTAGATCTGGCTGCTTGCACGCACCAGGTCACTACAATAATATACCCTATAGGCAAATCATACAAGTTATTTTCTCAAAATCTGTTGCATAGATTTAGTTTATTCTTATTGTGTAGGTCTTTTCTTTTGAAATGTTCTATCATCAAAGTGAAATGGTTGATGGAATAATTAAACAGCGTCAAGATATACAGGAATTCAGACTCTGAGGGTACGCCATAAATCAAAGACTGCCAAAGAACATATTTTTGGATAGTAAGTAAGTAAGTAACATTTATTTTTAAAGCACATTTATACACAGCTTACACTGACCAAAGTGTGATGCCGGTCTGGAAGTTGTAATTGAGATTTTAAGTTTACTAGATGTGGTCTTGTCATAGGCCTGATCAAAATTACATTTTCATTCTGACAGGCGACTGGCCCGAAAACTCCCTCTGCCAGAAGAGAACCAGGATAGCCGTCCACGGATTGACCTTATAGTGTTTATAGTAAACCTCAGGTCTGAGCGCAGGTAGGCTTTATTTGTTATTTTATGTGTTTTTTTTTATCATCTTGAAGCCACAATTGCAGCTATGCAGTAATGTCTCAGTTTCTGATGTATGCTTTATTATACAACTAGTTTTGACATCATCTTGAAATTCATTTTGATATTATATGGTCAAATGAAGGAGAGATGAAACACGTGTCATTCCCACCAGAATATGCACTTACAATGTTGTGTTCTGTGTAGGAACAGGCTACAAAAATAAGACAACTTTTCAAAACAAACCATTGCTGACTAGACACCAGTTGGCATATTGGCAAACTTCTAGCAGTGCCAATAATGGTGTGTTTCCACTGAGTGGTACGGTACAGTTTGTTACAGTACGGTACACAATTATTTTAAGTATAAGTAAGTGTAAGTATATACTCTTTTGATCCCCTGAAGGGAAATTTGGTCTCTGCATTTATCCCAATCCGTGAATTAGTGAAACACACACAGCACACTGTGAACACACATTGAGGTGAAGCACACACTAACCCGGAGCAGTGAGCTGCCTGCTACAGTGGCGCTCGGGGGAGCAGTGAGGGGTTAGGTACCTTGCTCAAGGGCACTTCAGCCGTGGATGTGGGCATGGGAGAGCAGTGCTCAACCACTTCCTCCGCCCACATTCTTCCTACTGGTCGGGGATCGAACCGGCAACCCTTCGGTTACAGGCCAAAAGCCCTAACCAGTAGGCCACGCCTGCCCCCCTGTTTTTGGGATGGTACCAAAACAACTGACCTGTACCGCACCATTTTTTGTACCAATCATAATGGTACAGTATCTAAAAGGGTGAAGCTAGACCATGGGTTCCCAAACTCCGTCAATGTTGGCCTCCCCTCTGAAAACAGTGACACCTCCAATCATTTTCAAATAATGATATTCACTTCAGTTAAGCCACTTAAATCGGTGCTATACTATTAGTCCAGTGGACAGAAAGGTGAACCCGGAAATGTTGAGTACACCAAAGTTTTATGATGGAAATATATAGTATGGGTTCCCAGCATGCAGAAACTGCCGGATGCTAATTTGCATATGTTGGGCAATTTGTGTAATTGAGCTAATTAGCATAAATTAGCATAATCACATATATTGATCATATTATAAGAGCTGCTTGGCCAAAATGGACCATGTTAGTATGTTTTTAGGGGTTACTGGAGATGCTGAGTCCATATCTGACATTTTCAAGATTCAAAAGAAAAATGTTCAGTGTTTAGGAATAATTTGGATCTACAAGTTATTTCTGAATTCCACAATCATTTTGGAAATGGCTATTCACTGGCCCTCTGCTGTGACTCACAATTGAGTAACAAAGGGAAGAACTAGCCTCTACTACTCCTCACTGTCCTCATTCGTTGTCTTGTCGCCATCTTCTCCAGACTCTTCATCCCTGTCCTTCTGCTGTTTTTGCTGTGTAAATATATTGCCACATGTAACATCACTGCCTTTGCAGAAACAATAATTAGTACAGGCCAGGCCTGCAGCTGCATTTTCCAGATACATGTATACACAGTTTTAACCCAGCTTTGCAGTTAAAGCTGATAACATCTAACAAATCAGGAGGAGCAACAGGACTTGAATCGAGGGTGGGCAAGTTCCTCTCCTTTCTTCATACCTGTCTTCTTACTCCATCCAAACGCGGTTATATCCACAGCCGGTGGATCAGGACGGTCTGCTGCTTTCCAAAGCAGCACCTGTAGATGGGCACGTTTTCCATGGAGGAGCAAGTTGCGTTCTGTAGGAGACAGTGTCTTCTGTGCTGGAGGAGCCGGGAGTGGGAGGCCTCACCGCCGGGGATGAATTACTGCACGGGCCTACCGGGCCCGGCCCAGAGGCCCAAGGGGTCAGGGAGCCCTGAAGCCCAAGCCTTTGCATGAAATCATTGCCTCAATATCAACACATCAGGATGTAGGCTCTCTGAAGGGAGCTGGTGACGAGAGGCGACAGACCAGGTGACTGCTAGTACGCCCCGCATTGGGCCACTGGTGGTTGTGGTTCCCCAGGGTGAGTAGGGCTCTTGCGGTGTGTGCACCCCACCTGCTGTGTGGCAGTGCCAGAGACTAATTGCTGGACTGAATGTGGGAACGCCCGCGCCAAGGATGGCAATGGCTTGTTGGGGGAGCTGTGCAACGCCAGCGTGCTGGACTGTGCTTGAGATTCCCACGATGTTTCGCGCTGGGGATTCTGGGAGAACTGAATGATCATCTCAATACCAATGTTTCCCAAAAGGCTTGTCCCAAGGAGAACAGTATTACCTTAAACACACATGAGGAAACTGAACAGTCCAATCAGTAGACTAGGATAAGCTAGCCAACTATGCTACTTTGTTTACAATATTTCCAGGCTTCAACCAGACAGCTGAATGTGGTAGAGTTGTAATAGAAATAGTAGGCCTAAGCTATAGGCTAATCTTCATAATGTGTGCTGTCATAAATATCAGACATTCAGTATTCTCTCTTTTTATATCAGGATATAAAATAATACAGATATATTACATTGTAATCCTCTGGTACTCTAAGGTAGGCTATTGAAATGTCAAAAAAATCAAGGTTCGTATCAAACCGTGGGTCAAAAATCATGATACGAATTGAATTGTTAGGTTGGTGTATCGTTACAGCCCTACTGTATATCGCTACAGCCCTATCCTCCAAAAATCTGTCTAAATTGTACCAATAAACGCAAAGTCAGCTTAATGAGAGTAAACTGTGACCAAGTTTAAATAGTGAATTTGAATCTTGAAAATGTCAGATATGGACTCGGCATCTCCAGTAACCCCTAAAAACATACTAACATTGTCCATTTTGGCCAAGCAGCTCTTATAATATGTTATTATGCTAATGTATGCTAATTAGCTCAATTACACAAATTGCCCAACATATGCATATTAGCATCCGGCAGTTTCTGCATGCTGGGAACCCATACTATATATTTCCATCATAAAACTTTGGTGTACTCAACATTTCCGGGTCCACAATGGGGCTCTATGGGCTGTCCACCGGACTATATGCTATGCAATGCAATGAGTTTTCATCATATTTTCGACGTTTGGCTTTGTTGCCAATATTAGGCTCGGGCTGTGTAGCGATAAAATGTGACACATCTGTCCATTTTAAGTTAGCTATCGGAACGTCACATATTACCGTCACGTATGTCCAACCTCTTACGTGTATCTGTCACTTAATATTAATTTCTATACAAACCAAGGCGGCGGATTCCTAAAGAAACACAAGCACCCACACCGTAAGTTTATCTAAATTAGCTATGTACCAAAAAAATACATTTTACCGTGACTCGAAGAGCTGTAAACAGTGTTGTAAGGCTGCGTGTACAAATCCGCTTGGTGCTCAAGCTCCAAGCTGCAAGTTACTGTTCACTGGTAACTTGCAGCTAGCTCGGCTGGCCGCACTGTGCCTAAATTACGTTATAAAGTGTGGCACAATCCATTCTCACTCAGGATAGGGATCAATAATACTTTCCACTATCCCAAATATTTAGTATACATCTCTTCTATGATTTATTTCGATTGTATAATGTTGACAATTACATAATCATTAAAAAAAACATAGTTCTAACATGAAATAAACGTTTTTCCTTCATTTTTGAATCAACCTTCCGCGCCTCCCTTCAAATTATTTGGCGCCCCCCAGGGGAAGCGCATCTCACAGTTTAGGAACCTCTGAGCTAGACCAGGTTAGATCCACTTCAGTCCGTTGGTTTGGCGAGAAAATCATTTCCTATTGTTTTCCTAGTTGTTGACTAGGAAGCTAGTTAGCTTTGTGTTCTGTTAGTGAAGTAATTGTCTTGTTAGTGGTTGTTAAATAGTAACTTGGTGACACAAAAGCTGTGTCCGAAATAGGGAAAATGCTGCCTTCTTAGATACCTTTGTTCTGATGAATTTTGAAGGCAGCGTAGATGTAGGCTCTGTTCGAAACGGAAGGCAGCGACTAGCTGCCTCCCTGACTAAAAGGGCTTTCAGACATAGGTGTAAGACCGAAGGTTCTGCGGATGTTAAGCGGTTGGACCGTATATCTGAACAACATAAACGGTCATATGGCTGTCCGAACTTAGCCGATTGTTCTACTGCTTCCCTCCTAGTATTTCCTCCGGACATTATGTAAATGTGCTGTGTCTGAACGAAGCGTAGAACATACGGTTAAAATTCACACCTAGTGAGAGGGCGTGTCGATGGCGTTTCTTTCGTGCGTCCATGTGGCGGGGGCACTTAAATGCCAGTGTCATGATGGAGTGGCATAGTGCTGCTCAGAAAATCTCCGACCTTGAAAGACGAAGACATCACAGAGCTACTGTCCATGAGGGCAGACAGCGTTGTGATACAACACATGAAGGGAAGAGCAAGAGACACGTTGATGTACAACCGCATCGCAAGGCCAAAGAAATTCAAAAGATCAAATCATCATAAGCAGAAGGCGCTGAAAAGGCAGTAGCCTACACCAGGCAACGTTTTCGTGTTAATTAATCATCTTCGTAAGTCATTATATGGTTAAATGACTCATTACAGGGCGAATGAAGACTCTCTCGCCCGCCCCTACTGCCTGTAGGAAGAATATCCCGCTTGCAAGTTCGGTGTATCCTACCCGCAACCTTCAGTCTCACAAAGTCTCAGACATTGCGAGAAGCAGGATCAGTTTACATCCTGCATCCCCAGCACAGAGGCAGGCTAACGAAAACCCGCTAGCGATTGTTGCAAACGGTGTGTATAATGGCAGAGCCGGCAAAGAAGCAGCGAAAACCCTTGACGGAAGATGCAAAGAAAAGAAAAGAGCTTCAGACCGAAATAGGGCTCGCGACACGATCAACAACGCATAGAGACGCTAGGGGAGCTTCAGAGCTTAAAAAGCACTCAGGCTTGCCTGGTGTCCCTTTAATAAATTGTTAGCCAACACGGTCGGTTTTCTGTTCATAAATAGCCTTTTCATGACCTTACTGCTGAGCCCGATATTTGTTGAGAATAAAAATAATGCCTAGAGAAAACGAAGAAAACCCAACTTTGTTCCAAGCTCCTTACGTAAATGCAATAGACACATAGCCTACAGTATTTGACTAGTTTGCAGGAGCACACAAAAGGCATGTGAATGGCAGATTATCATTTAGACTACCATTCAACGAAATGCAGGCACACGTTTGTAGTTAGCAGGTGCCTATCCCACAAAAGGCACCTGCCATTGGGACAGGGGAGAGGATGCTTTTGGAAAAATAAACCACTTCACCGTTATGTTAGTATTTTGTTTGTTGTTTAAAAATGTTGTATATGATGGCCTTGAAGTCTTGAGTTACTGAATTGAATGGTACCATAAAGCCTACAAGTTTGTGTATATTCTCTCCAACTCAAACTAGATTTGGGTTCCGCTACATAACGTTGAAAACAGATAAATGTGTTTATTTGAAGCACACATACAAATACTGTAGGTCAGCTTCAAGTATGCGCACTTACGTAACTACTTTAAGTATTAGCCTACGCACAATAGATTTTTCTTCTTTAGCCTACATAATGCATACATTTTGTAAACAAAAACGGCAGCTGTGACAGCAGCCGCATATATTCTGTGTCATATCTCGCCTCTTGCGAACTCTGCAAGCCCCCACCTCTCACTCGACAACCACACAGAGATTCTGTAATGTGCGTGTATGTCGTTCACACATAGGTCAGTAGAAGGTCCGCAGGTTAGCATCATATCTGAATCATCCGAAGGGTCGGACCTCCGTTTGACAAGCCTCTGCATATACTCTGGAGGTTATGTCTGACAGCCCTTTAAATAACGATAGAGAGCGGTCTCACTATTTAATCTGTCACTAGACACACATGCATTTGGATTGAATGCATCTTTTAAGAATGAGCGTAGCACTCTAGAATCTTTGGTTAACTGAGCAGCAGGTAGCTGCCTTCCTCTTCAGACAGACACAAATAGTTGTTAAATCAGTATACAAGGTTTACTGAAACCCATGATCAGTGCACAACTTGTTGTTTATTTGTAAGTCTGTTAACTATTAAAGGAGAATTCCGGTGTGATATTGACCTAAAGTGTATTGAAACATGATACCGAGTGTGAACGTATGTCTCATAGCCCATCTCGGCTTGTCCCCTGCACTCCAAAATCTGGCGCTAGTTAGCCGATGCTACCAACAGCTTTTTCAATAGTGCTTCGGCATCGGGCTAGCCATGCAAAAATAATTCCAAAAATAATTCAGTGGAAATGCATGGATTCCAGTTTCTTCCAGTAGCAGCAACTGGAATCCATGCATTTCCACTGAATTATTTTTGGAATCTGATCCCTTATCATACCTGTTCATTCTTACTCGCTGTTCGAAATTTATCGCGGACTAAATTCAAGATGGCTGTAAACGCTAAACTTCGTGAAGATACTGTCTGTATAAATTGTCTTGTAAGTAAACTACCAGTGCTTTTTCAAAGTTCTCAATGTCTCGTTTTAAATGTCAGGGCCCTTGGAAGTCTACCAATGAAGTGTGGAGATACATTGAGCCTCGTAAATGGGAGTAAAACAGTGATTTATTTGCATGGCTAGCCCGATGCCGAAGCACCACTATTGAAAAAGCTGTTGGTAGCATCGGCTAACTAGCGCCAGATTTTGGAGTGCAGGGGACAAGCCGAGATGGGCTATGAGACATACGTTCACACTCGGTATCATGTTTCAATACACTTTAGGTCAATATCACACCGGAATTCTCCTTTAAGGTAGGATTGTTAGCGTCCCATTGTTTACTAGCTGACACTAACTAGCAAGCCGCTACCATTCTGGGTGTTGTTGTAGTTTGTGTAACAAACACGTGATTTGTGCATCTTTTCTTCTCCACGCTGCCTGCAGTCTTTTCTCAAACAAAGCTTGACACCTTGTTGAAATTAACAGCCAGATGCCGAGCAGAAAAAATGCTGGATGTCCTCCACTGTTTGTCGGTGTGTGGCGTTCGTTGTCATCGCACCTACACGCCGCCTACCAAGTAAGGGTACTGTTGGCAGTGAAAACACAAGCCAGGTCAGGGTTTACCATTCCAAATCGTACTGTACTGTACTGTACTGAACTGAACCGTACCACTCAGGCCATGAGACTCTGGGTGGTGTTTACAAGCATCTGCATGCCTAGGTAGCCTGGCTTCACCAGACTCACAGGGCCAGGCTGTGTTTTTGGTGGTTGTAGTCTAAACCTTGCATAGTACTGCTTTTAAAGGCAATTCTGTGGTTTGCTCAATCTAAACACCTTATTGTTTAATATTGTGAAGTGTTTCATGCCAATGAGTTGCCTTTATGCATTTTAGTCTTCAGTCTGCTGAACAGTCCGTTAAGTATCTGGACCCTGGATTCTTTTTGGGGAAGGTGTGCTTTGTGGTCACTGGTGGTATGGACTTTTTTCCCCCTACTACTCTGATCATAGTAATGAGATGATACTATTTATAAAATAGCAAAAATATTTCCAATGTTTTGTGTTGGGGGTTTTTTGCAATGATTTTTTTTGTTCATGTGTAATTGGCCTACAGCTCGCTGCTTGTCAGGTTCCAGTAACCGCTTGTTGACTGCGAGGAAGTTAGCTGCATCTCTGCACTGCCCTTTGCTGTTTGCAGAAGATCAGGTCTGTTTTACCAGTAAAATACGTTATCACATTGTATAAGTCATAAATGATAAATGTTTTTGCTCAGTTGAGTCTCTAGCATGATTGTGTGATCATGGTCAATCATAGATTTTTTAGAAGCAAAATGCTTTTCTCTGAGCTTCAGCAGCTGTTCTGAAGGTGATTGTGTGCTATTGTGTTGATCCTATTGTGTTGATCAGGCATTTTGCCTTTTTCTTTCTCCTCTTTCCCCATGTAGACAAATGAAGGAGTGATTACAGTTGCAGTGAGACTACTTGGTATACTTAAAGTGGCTGCTGGTTTGGTTCCCTTGACAACAGGGCTTTATCTTAACAGTCTGAGTCATTGCATGATACCCTCTGACCTTGAACAAAATCTTGACTGACCAACCTGATGAGAGGAACTCAATTGAATTTGAATGTATATATATGCATCTGCCGTTAAACCTGTGAATATCCTTGTCTTTGTGTGTATATGCATGTATGTGTCCGCTACATGTAGGCCTACTTTTAAATGTGTAAGCCTATAGGTGGGTTAGGCAATGTATATAAACTGTATTTTTGTATTTAAACTGGATACTCTCTAATCTACTCACTGTTTCATTTGAATAAAAAAACAGTTTTCACAAGTTTCAAGTTTGCCCCGTTTCATGTTTGCGAGTGTAGCACATAAAATGGTTCAACAGAATCATTCATAAAGCATTCTCACAACCGCTGGTTAAGTTTAGAAAAAAAGAGTATTTAAAAAAAAAAAAAGTCATAATCAAGACTGGGTATTTTTCCATGTATAGTACCCTCCAGAATTATTGGCACCTCTGCTAAAGTTGACTAAAAACCGGTATAAAAAACAATCTTAGGAAAAAAAATAGGAAAAATCCAACCTTGAAGGGAAGCAAATTTTGAGAAAAAGGAAAATCTCATGAAGAAATAAATATTTTTAACTAAAACACGTTGCTCACAAATATTGGCACTCCTGAAAAATCATATATACAAAACCAGAAGCATTTTCCTATCTAATTTAAATTTATTTAAGTTAATCAGAGTGTCTGTGAACTTTCAGAAGTAGCTCATGACTTTCTTGTTCACTATGGTGTGAAAATAAAGTCACACAGAGGCCAAATCCTCTTGTCATTTTTCAACATCGGAAAGACAAGAGAATATGCTAAATTTAAATAAAAAGAAAGTGTGTTGACATTTGTCAGTCAAAGAATGTCTATGACAACTAGGTACTTTGTTGAAAATGCCTATATTTACAGTTAAAACTGATTAAAAGGTTCTAATTATCTGGAAATGCCCCCATTTACAGTATGGAGGATGGTAAGATATGCAACAACTTCCATAAGAACCACTGTTGGAGAGTTACAAAGGTATCAACTATTTTTCAAAAGTGACCTTACAACTAATTGATTATTTAGAGGGCATGCCAGGTAAAAGCCTGTCTAGTCATTTAATTACCAATGTAAACAGCAGGAGTTACTGAATGATACCGTGACTTTGTCTGGAACTGTGGTCTTTGCGCTCTTTGGCTAGAAACACTTTAGTTGTGTTTGGCATACATAGTAGAATGGCTATACTGAAAAGAACCCCATGCCTAATGAGAATTATGGTGGAGGGGCTGTGCTATTGTGGGGCTGTTTTTATTCCCAAAGGCCTTGGGAACCTAATTAAGGTACATGGTAACCTGAACACCAAGAAAAACCTGAACATTTTCAAAGGAAATCTGTCAATCTCTGCCAAGACACTAGAAGTTGGTCATGATTGGATCATTCATCAGGTCAATGAACCAAAACAAACGTCCATATCAAAACAAATATTGTTTGCTGAACACAAAATCAAGCTTCAGACATTGCCATCTCAGTCCCCTGATCTAAACTCCATAGGACAACAGTGGGGTGAGTCAAAGAGGAGAATACACAAGTGTGGACCTAGGAATCTGGACAATCTGGGGAGATTTTGTAAAGATGAACGGTCTTAAATCCCTTGCTTTGTATTCTCTAACTTTATGGGGTGTCATAGGAGAATATTGCAAGCTTTGGCAAAGGGAGGCTTAAGAAGGTATTACAAGCTGGGGTGCCAATAATTGTGAGCAACGTGTTTTTGTTAAAAATATTTATTTCTTTATGAGATTTTCCTTTTTCTCAAAATAAATTTGCTTCCCTTCAAGGTTGGATTTTTCCTCATTTTTTCATTGTGAGATTACAAAAAAGTAAAAAAGTACACAAATACACCAACAGGCTACAGCCTTCATGGAAAATGAACAGCCTTTAGTTAACCTTTTTTTAAGATTTTGTTGGTGTGCCAGTATTTGTGGCACATGATTTTCTTAGAGATAAGAATTTCTTGATTTTTCCCCACAGAATCTATTCACTTGTGTGAGATGAAGCGACTGACTAAAAAGTATTTTTTTTATAGAGCAGGTTTTACTCATTTTCACCAGGGGTGACAACAGAGAGCCTTGCGCACTGAATGCTTAGATCACTTTACTAAATAAACACAAATCTTCCTAACTCAATTGAATTTAAAACACTGCTATTTGTAAACTCACTAAATGGGGCAGGACCAAAACACTACTCATATGTTTCAGCAATAATAGGGGAGGCATAGTGAAATTACTGTTAGAGTGGATAAAAACACCAAATTTTACATGAGGCTTCCGTAAAGATTTTATTGATTTTAAAAATTTACAAATAGAGCACAAAATATATTTGATGTAAATGTGAGACATAAGGTGAGTAGGGTAAATATTTTAACTAATATCACCATTAAACTTTGCATTTGCTTATCATTGATATGTTTATTCAGACATTCAGACAATCTTCCACAAGGGTATGTGATTTTGCAGTTTGTATATGTGTATTATGTCTTTATTTATTATCTCATGTTTTACATTGACTGAGTGTATTTGTGCTGACTACTGTGAGCTAAACAGATGACGACATCGCTGCGACAACAAAGTCCAGAATCAGTTAGTAAACTTTGGTCGTAGTATTATCCAATTGCGTCAAAGTCCGGAATCAGTCAGTAAACATTGTTCATAGTGTTATCTAATTGCGTGCAGTGATATTTTCAAATGCATGCTTGGTGCCACCTCTCCAGCTGGGAAAATTTTCATTACTCACAGCCAGACCCTAAATCTTTCTAGATTTGGGTCTGGATTTCCAGGCTAATATCCCTTTCTATCATTCCATAAATCAGAAAAAAACTAGGAAAATGAACTATTTTAAAGGACACAGGGGTCTTAATGCGGTATGCACATCGTAACATGTTACTACAAAGACAATCCTGGGTCACATTTATAAAAATGTTAAACAAAATGCCACAAATTGACTGATTTCTGGTTCATTACGCAGTGTAAAGTGGATAAATGAGCAACTATCACCATCAGTCATTTATTAATGCATGAGAACTGGAGCATACACACTGTGCTGCAGGAACAAATTTGTGCCAACAAAGCACCTTGATCAAGTATAGTATGATATCAAATCATCAGGCTAGTGAAAAATGCTTTCCATCAGAGAGAATCTTTGGTGATACTTTCTGTTAACCTATGATTCATAAAGTATTATAAACACATTAATAAAGTTTTTGGCCATGAATTTTGATATCAGGGTGAACCAATTATAACATATTGGTTATTCATTCATTCAACGTTTATTTATTCTCGGAAGTTCATTGAAGGTTGTGTGCCTCATTATGTTATACTGACTCAAATAGCACGATATGTGATGGTGACATGGGGCTTGGGGGCTGGTTATCAGTAGCTTTATTAATTGTTACACTTTGTACAGTCTGCAGGTTACATAGGCTCTGGGCTATTGGCTTATAGAATTTATTCTAGTTAAAAATAGTTAAGTTTGTGATTACATCTGTAAGTGAAAAGTGAAAGTGGTGAGTGATATGCTATAACAATGTTGGTCTTTTTGGGGCATTTTGAGCATAGTTGAATATTGGGGTGGGGTTGGGGGGGTGCACTCAAAGTATAGTATGATTACAGCCTTGTGTTACCTAATCTGTCAATGACAACCCCATGTTACGGATCATCGTCAAATGAACGTTGGTTTGATGAATAGGATTATATCTAATTTGGTTAAAATATATCTTGCTACTTTTGAATTTGAACTATTTAATCATTAACTTTTACAGTTTGTCAACAATTACAAAATTGAAAATTAAAAAAGAATTAATGTAGGCCGCCTCTGGCGGCCCACCTGCAATACCTTGACGGCCCACCAGTGGGCCGCAGCCCACACTTTGGGAAACACTGTTCTAAAGAATCTTTGACCATTGGCTGCTCAAGATGGACAAACCATAACACAAGAGATAAATTAAAATTCATGTAGGAATATTATAAAAGACAAGAAACTAGAGAGTGTGTCAATTTTGATTCATTTGAGTTGTAGGATAAAAAGATGAAAAATAAAAAATATATTCTGTTGTGGATGTTGACTAATGTTTATATTTATTCTTCTGGAAGTAGCCTAAATGTTTTAAAACATATACCTTTAGACTATTGTTTACATTACATTACATTTGGCTGATGCATTTTTAACCGTGACTTACAATATGGTAAACAGTTTAAAGCTTTTTAAAAAAACAATTCTAGAACAATTTAAAACAATTTAAAAGGTAGAGTACAATAAGACCAAGTGTATCAGTGAGTGCTGTTTTTATACAGTCCAGTGTCAGTTCTAGTCAGGTGAAGTGCTATTAGCAAGGCTAGTTGTATTTAGTGCTGGGTCTTCAGGAGTTTTTTGAAGATGGAGTCTGTCCAGGTTTCTTGTTTCATTTACTTAATAAACCTTTTAAGCGAAATATGCCTTTATCGTGTCCCTGACAGTCATTCAATATCTTGTCATAGGCTAGGCAACGACTTAATAAGACTGCTGCAGTCAATTTTGGCAGTTTCTTTTTAATTTAGGACAGGGTCCGTGGCATCCTAACTTAGGATTCCTAAGGATTTTTTCCTAAATGTAGTTAGGAAACATACTTCTGTATAACCAAATATCCTAAATACCTTCCTAAACTTAGATAAAAAATAAAAAAAAGATTTCAGAGTTTGGAGGTTTCTGTAATGAGGCCCCTGGAGAGGAAGCTTTTGGCAGTGCGTACTGTCACTAAACATGGAGAAGCAGTTTTAGCACGTACAACTTTGCCTCCCCTGTAGACAGTCACGCAGAGCAGAATCATTAGCCTTTCAAGTTGCCATGGTCATTTGACCTTCATACTTTATACTTAACATACTTTTTACACCCATCCTGAGGTCATTGTGACTGATTGAGATTACTTTTAGGTATTGTTGCCATGTTTTATATGCATACGACTTTAGAATAGTGAAAGTTATGCTGTGGATTATGCACATGGTTGAAATATTTAGCAAGAGTGTGGAACTAATGGATTGTGGAGAGTAGACACAAATGGCACAGAAGCATAGAGACAGACATGGAAAAATACAGTAATTCAAAAATCCTTCTGAGATGTAAGGACATGTGGCTGAACAGGAGGAGAGATGGAGAGGGAAGCATAGTGTCTGCTTACACGTCTGCACTCAGAGATGTTCTATTATTAGACAAAGGCGGCTACAGTTTGTGTTGTCAAATATTGCTCGTAACAGACATTTGAAAAATGCCAAGTTTCTATATCATAACTTAAAATACATTATATACATGTAGACAGATCAATTTGATCGTACAGTACATGATCTGTTTTTTTGTCAGATATTCCTCCTGCAGTTAGAAGTGGGACAGAGGTAACTGGAGGTGAGCCCAAAAGGCAGGGCACAAGGGAGAGCTGTGTGGAGTCACGTCCACTCTGATAAGGGCGGAAAGAGTCCGCCATGTCCAGAGGAAGTGTGAAGAGTAGGTTTGAGGACATCAGCCACTACAGAAAGAAGTAATAACACCTATCTGAATGTAAATCCAGGTATCATGCTCTGGGTGAACAACTCTTTCAAATGTAGAAATGGCCTTGGCTAAAGAGAAAGAATTATGAACTGTTAGACATGAAAAAGGATAGTTTATTCTTTACACAAATCCCCCAGATGATTTCCCTTTCTTTATTCTATGACATTAGCATCTGTTCCCTTGGATGGGTGTGGAAGGACCCCGGACTGACCGATAGTTGAACTTGCTGTCACAGAAGCAGGACTTCCATCCAAGTGAGGTCAGAGGTGCTGACGGACCAGAATAACCCCCTGCTTCACTACAGAGAGAGAGAATGTGAGAGAGGGCCAGCCACTGGCCAGCAGGAGTGTCTGCCAGAGATAAAACAGTTCTCAAAGGGCAATTGAGATCAGGGTAAAAGGATCTCCTCAGCCTCTCTATTCTCCTCATGTCACCTCAGATGACTGGGCCTATAAGCCATCCAGCACGTACCGTACCCCAAAGGATGAGGTGCACACAACAGTGTGTAAATATGGAATTATTTTCACAGATTTTATTTGTATACAATTATTGTGAGAATCTTACATGCAGTTGGCTGTTTGCACCTTGGTGGCAGCCAAGTGTCAAAGTGGAGAAATTATTCTATTCATGTGTTAGTTCTGCCAATTGACTCCAAATAAGAATGCATTGTTGCAGCCACCCTGTCACCCATTCCAGATTGAATCATCGGACAACTGTTTTTATATGGGTACAGGCTAGGGTCATGGAAGTGTCTGGTTCATAAAGAGTTCATTAGGAATAAGGGGTCTTTAATACAGAGAAAATGTCTCCAGGTTACTGATGGTTATGTGTATATAAATAATAGTTTGAGTGTATCCACAATACACTGTAGTTTATCAAGGTAAGGCAAGGACACTGTAGCTTATTTAGCCTTTAAATATTATTTTATGCATTTTCTAGCATAGACTTTCATACAAGCATTACAAAATGAAATGTACTCTACAGTTATATAGTTGCATGTTTTTTTTTTTTTTTTCAAAAACACTATTTTATAATTCTTTAGAAGAGAGAAGTTTGAGAAGATAACTCATGGTAGCTATAAATGAAAACAGAGACATTTCTTCATAGTTGCTGATTAAAGGTTTATTTGGAAACAGTATAAGCACAACATATTCAGACTTGTCAACTCTACTGTTAGATTACAAATAGTAGTATAACATCTGAATAGACAGAATATTGATGTTAAAAGTGATGCACTTAATATCAGTAGTTGTGTTTAAGTTTTGTCTACCTCCAAATCACTTTGATACAGAATTTATGTTTGTGTTTATGTTTATGTTTATGTTTACTTAGCAGACACTTTTCTCCAAAGCGACAAAAGTTGTTAGTACTATGTGTGTTTATGATTACCAGTTTTATCTAAGATTTGACTTCATTGCAATGAGAAAGTATGCTGTTTTACAATCAGATGTATTAACCCCAGTCACACCGCTTTCCGTCTCAGGGGCACTGGGTGTTTGCTTGGTGGTTTCATCCAGCGTAGCCCAGCTCTTTGTAGAAGGCGTCAATGTCATTGATGACAACACCCATGACTTTCCTCAGTGCGTCTTGACCAACAGCGTCCAGACCAGCCTTTTCACACATCACTTTGGCTATCACCTCAGTGATCAGCTTTAAGGATGCAAAGAGGAGAGTCAGAGGGACACTCAGAGACACACACACACACACACACACACACACACACACACTTTATGGAATTTACAGTTAAACTTACATTACAAGCAGATATTACATTTTTATTTGTATGACAGATGTTTTGGATGAAATAAATATATTAGGCTACATTAAATCTACCTTCTGTGAATGAAGAGGGAGTGCAGTGGCTTTCTTACCTTGAAGTTATTCAGAGGAATTTTGTGGTTATTAGCATGTGTGGTGGCCAGAGGTTTGAGGATGTCAGCATGGGAACCTTTGGCTTTCAGTAGATCTCCTAGTTTCTTCAACACAGTGGCGCCATGAGCAGCAACAGCTGCATTGCCGGCCAGATCACCCGCAGCAATGCCAACAAATTTAGGAAAAAGCCTCTGGGTATCAGGATGCTCCTTGAATAAGCTGCAGATAAGGAATGACAATATGACTGACACGGTGACACTGATAGAGAGGGGTGTCAGTTGCAGTATATTGGTTATAATATGTTGTATATAATATGTTTTTTTTCTCTACTGAATGTGCAACTAAGTCATGGTCCCCTAAAACACACTTTCACAATAAAATTGAATTGGGAGGTTTTTTCAGTTCAAGAGCTGTTCTGATGATGTTTAGAGATGTTATTGTCTCTATACCATATGTGTGTGTGTGTGTGTATGTTCTGATGATGTTTAGAGATGTTATTGTCTCTATACCATATGTGTGTGTGTGTGTGTATGTTCTGATGACGTTTAGAGATGTTATTGTCTCTATACCGTGAGAGGACCTCTCCTCCATGTGCAGTGTAGTCAGCCTCCACTGGACCCCAGCACTTCAGAACCAGGTCATAGTCAGCCATGTTCTACAAAGTAATGTCAAATATGGTTGTGTTAGGCCATTTCTTCTCATTTCTGTCAGCTTTGCCTTTTGTTATCACTTATCACAATGCTTTTTAAAACGTATGTTTCTGAATCATCTGTGACTTTCATTCATTCAGTCTTCAAGGTGACCCTTGACAGATCAGCTAACAAAAAGATGACAGCAATAGAAGGTCTGAGTGCCATTTGAGTTGATGGCAGCTCACTCAGACTAACACAGGTACAGGATAATAGCCATTTATTTGGAAGAATTGAAGTCATTCTGATCTGGAAAGTAAGATGTTTCTCAGTTAGGTTAAACGTCATTCTGCATCCTTCGAGGATTGAGTACAAAGGATGCCTTGGAGAAAAACAAACCCATTAGCATCTGTTACGGAGGCTGAGCTACAGTTTCAGTAACAGTGGCACTGTTGTGATGCTCCTGGCACCACATGCAGAGTTCAGGGAGAAAAGTCCTCTGGGAAAAGATGGATGGCCACCAAATACCCACTCAAAAGCATGTTAACAGAGAAGAGGAAAGTCAGTGGAGCAGGTGGCCCTGGTCAGGAGATTAGAGTGAGAGAGGGAGGCGGCACCAGGCAGAGGGCATCTGAGGACACCAAGTGCCACTGCATTGCTCTTCTGGGCTTAGCGCTATCTGTCTATTAATTACAGATAGGAAATGAAATGATTGACAGAAGGAAAGTAGTGCTCTTTGTCCAACAAATAATACTCTTCATTTAACTGAAATCTACATTTTTAATGGCAATTATGCATTTTATGACTTCTTTCAGACTACCGATTGAGCTGATAGCTTTGTAGTTTGGAAATCTGTACAGAACAGTGTTATACAATAATGTGCTCTGTTTGTGCTCTGAGTTTCAGTATTGAAGCAAACAAAAAGTAGCCTAAACAAAAACAAACATATCTCTGAAGGTCATCTTTTATCTGAAGGAGAGGAAGAAGGCTTCCGTTTTCACTGAAATACTATCAGTTTTACTGAACTTCTGTAAAGTTTTGGGAATTACAAAACTCCCATTTTAATTCAGCTAAAAAGGCACATCCTCATAATGTATGCCAGCTGCAGGCTGCTGTTCAATGTTAGCAGTTAGAGTTATTTTCATTTTTTGTGGAGAGAAAATCGAATGATTAAGGCTTTTAGGCATTTTGCTTGTTATAATAATATCATGCGTCATATATTTTGTCTTTGACGATTAAAAATGTCACACTAGAATTCATCCCCGCACACCCGCACCATAAACTCTATAAACGTATAAATAATTTAATTCAGTTTGATTTAAAAGACAGAGGTTTCCTATTATTTGCCTACCTGCAAAAAATGATGCTGATTTCCTTGATCAAATGTGTGTCTCTTCAAAGTCCTAGAGGACGATTTGTTGATTTGCTCCCAAACTTCACCTTTTATACCAGTCATCCATTGCCATTCTTCAGATCCAGCCAATACATTTTCTCTCTCTCTCTCTCTTTCTCTCTCTCTCTCCCTTCCTGTCAGTCTCATGCCTTTCCCTCTATCTCCATGTGTAACAGTAGCTCCCCCTCTACCTTTTTCCCTGTCCAACAATGTCAACTGTACTTTAAGATGCTTTGTTAACATTTGTGATAATGTTAAATGCGATTTTGAAGAATTGACATACAAATGTCAATTTATGAATGTTAGTTCATTTTTGTCTATTTTAAATTCTATTAACCCCATCAAAAGTTATATGGTATAATATCAAGTAAGGAATTATGTAGTGCTGGAGGACATAGGCATGATTCATCTATTCTACTTTGAAGTCAAATTTTTGTAATAGTTAGGAGCACCAGACGCACAAATTAGGAGAACCGTTTCGGCAACCCATTATGGGTAATGTGACGTCTCCTTTACAACATGTGACTATTTTACAGTCTTCTTGAAAAGCCAGTTATATTTGGCGAGGGCATGGACTCATGGGGACAGTGGTTCCAGGAGAGGGTGCCCTCCTCTCATCCAGTCACGGGATTAACAAGGAGCCAAAGTGACTTAACATTCATATTATTTCTGTCTGTACATGTCTATGTTATGTTTATATTGATTTCTTAGACACTTTTGTACAAAGTGATTTACCATGACAATGAATAATATTATTTTTGTAAAATATATTTAATGTTTAAAGTAACATCATATAGTCTAAATACATAATTTAAATAATAACATTTAAAATTATTTAAATAATAATAATAATAATAATAATAATAATAATAAACAATCATAGATAATAGTCATAGATTTAATGGAATTTAACAGAATAATGTATATGCTCATTTCAGAACATCTTAAGAATCAGGGAAATCTTTGAAGATGTAATGTAGATGTCAGAGTAGGCATAGCTTAGGTTGAGAAATTACACACAATTATCTAGGGTCAAAATGTATTGAATAAATAAATAATCATGTAATTTCATATGCATATTTCATATCCACCTGTAATTCTATCAGTCAGCAGAGGAACTAGAATATAGTTTTGCATTATGCAGAAAATGGTTATTCAGATTATAATTCACCTTTGGTATATGTCATAAACATTTGTGGCAAAATTATACAAAAGACAAAAGGACCCTGATACGTGAATCCATCACATTTCCTATTCCCAACTAGAACTTCAAACTTGTCCCTTCAGTAGTATGTGAACACCTCCCCTTTGTGGTGGATAACTGCACTTGTAAAGCCATCAGGTCCCAGATGAGGCCTCTGCATGCGGCCCTCAATGCTACTGGGAGGAGCCAAACTTACCAACATGTACGACCATTTGATCGCATTCCATCAAATCACAGAAATTGACTTAAATTGGTTGTAAGCAGAGTCCATGAATGTTGTACTCAATGGGTGTCATGCTCTGGTTCTGACAAATTGGAGCCTGACAATTGCATTGACATAAGATAAATGATGGTAAGAACAGCTGATCTGGCAAAGGTTACTGACAAAGGTGATGTACAGTTGTTGCCATACTGGTTAGTACCCTTCCACAAAAAAAAGAAAAATCTACAAGCTCCTAGAACTATTTGAGCTCTTACTTTGGTAGGGTATTTTCCCTGTGCATATAAACCATGACTGATGCCATGCCAAATCTCTAAGAATAACTCAGTTCCTGTTTAAATTTGCTTAACATAAAAACTGCATGAGAAGGCTGCAGAGATTGACTTCTGTTACATGAGATGAGATTTTTTTATTAGAATTCTTTTTATGCGTCCTGATACTATGAGCCAGTCTAAGAAGTCTTGAGCTACTGTACTATATAGTTTATTTACTCTTTTGATCCCATGAGGGAAATTTGGTCTCTGCATTTATCCCAATCTGGAATTAGTGAAACACACACTAATCCCGACGCAGTGAGCTGCCTGCTACAGCAGCGCGCGGGGAGCAGTGAGGGGTTAGGTGCCTTGCTCAAGGGCACTTCAGCCATTCCTACTGGTCAGGGTTTGAACCAGCAACCCTCCGGTTACAAGTCTGAAGTGCTAACCAGTAGGCCACGGCTGCCCTTGCCCTTTGTATTTTCACTATGATTTCGTGTTTTTGGAACATTGTTTACAAACTCGGTCTGTCCTGATGGAGTGGATACATTGTTTTGTAAACTGCTTCACAGTTTGGGGGTTATTCCAAGTGTGTGGTTTAGTGACAAACCTGGATAAGTTAACTCAGTCAGAGTAAGAGGTAAACCTTCTAATAGAAGAGCTGTATGGCTTCATCCTCCTACAAAACAATGCCATAGGGCTCTTGTTGTATAGGTGGTTTACCACTTACTCTGAGTTAACATACCCAGGTTTGCTACTAAACCACATACTTGAAATACCCCCCTGATGATTTGTAGCCTGTTGCATTTGCAAATAACTAGTGCTGTCAGTTAAACGCGTTATTAACGGCGTTAACGTAAACCTATTTTAACGGCGTCAATTTTTTTAACGCGAGATTAACATTCTTTTTGGTTAAACAAACTTTGTAGTTTTTTCACATGCTGTCGCAGTGTTTATACCGAATCTGTGTTTGCATATTTAATACGTTTCATACACTGCATTTCAACACTGCATTTCGGTCGTTGCTTTTACCTTACCATTACCTTACGCATGCCAGTTATGTATCCACCAGCTACCTGCCTGCAGCCTACTTAGCCTACTTCTAAAAGCTATGTTATACTGAGTTCCACAGTTAGCTAGCTAGCAAGCTAACCGTTTTGCATGGGATATTATGGTAAGTGTACATGCTAAATTTGTTCTCAACATGGGGTATTGCAAACGAATTAGGTTGGTAATGTACATAGTTTCGACATGAGTAAGTTACATAAACATAATTCTTCATAACTGCCGTGTTAGTAAAATGATTGAATGTCCTGTGAATTAAAAATAGATGTCTATCAATGATATAATGTTAACTTGTTTTCCTCTAAAATGGGGCGTGATTCAGATTAAATGTATCTTGTATCTTTTCTTGATTAAAAGCTCTTGTTTGGGCTTACGAGCCGGCCAAAGTAGCCTAGGCTGACGCATTAAATGTGCGCCGCCAAAGATTCTTTCACCGTCACTTGTTCTGTTATCAACATTCCTCTTTAGCTGCTACTATTTGCGATGCACTCTGCTTTCGACATTCATTTACATTAGATTACATTCTTTTCAATACAACTCCGCACACCAGCATCGCACTTTGGCGCCGTGTAAATCACGATTCAGTTATATTTGGTCGACGCTGCTCCATAAAATCCATTGTTCATCCAGTGTTTGCCTGTTAAAAACCTATAAATGGCCGGCCTATAAAATGGCAATGCACTCATGTTGAAAAGTTCCTTATTTTCAACTGAACTCAAAGATAATGAATATAGTATGAATATAATATTTTCTGTTTGTTATGCCCTTTATAATGTGTGTAGGCCTACATTTTGTGCACGCACTTCTGCGGTAGCATTTATTTCCGTTTATATCAGCTACATTTCTGAAGAATATGTTGCATCAGGTCTGCTGTACATCTTTTGAAATTTGATTTGAAATAATCAAATAGACCTACGTCTTAAAGTTCAGTTAATAAAGTAACTTGCTTTGCTTTCATTTGAATCCCAATCAAGATACACAATAATTGCTTTATTGTTAATATGGACTCCTGGAAAGTTCAGAAATGCAGAATTTTAACCATATGATAAAATATGTGATTAATCGTGATTAACTATAGGAATTCAGCGATTAATCGTGAATTAGAAATTTTAATCGTTTGACAGCACTACAAATAACATCTTTAAGTGTCATTCTTGCCGGACTCTCCTTTTGGTTCCAGGATTCTTACCCCTTGGTCACTTGGCCAGGCCATGTCATTTCCCCTTAATTCTATCCATGTTTTTAATAAGTGAGATAATCTAGATTGGAACATTGGGACATCAGCTAGTTTCATTTATCATCCCTTACTGAATGCTCATTGGACATTTCAGGCACTATATAAACTCATGTCAATTTGATGTGATGTGATATATGATATTTGTTGGTGTAATATATTTGATATATTTGTTGCCATGTTTGTTATAGAATGTCATATTTTAGATAAATATAACAAACATTGAGCATGGTTTACCATGAATCTGAATCTGTTTCCATAATCCTTGTGCATCTGCTGGGAGGAACAGCTCACACGTACAGAGAGAGCACAGAAGATGGGCCAGCTCATCAATATCATTAGCATATGTTTTCATGAAATCAATGGCCTAAAAGCTGTAGCCTATGTAAAATTATATATTGAAAACATTGTATAGGCCTAGCCTATGCCATCTGATGTTAACTAGCCTATATGCGTCAGTTCGAATAGCTTAACTAATTATGTTTTTTTCCGGCAAAGCTTTCTGGAAAGAGATCATATGCATCCATGTCCATTGTCCTCTGCTCGCTTTCATTCCTTTTGCTTGCAGTAATGTGAATAATCAACATTTAGTAGCCTATGTTTAGGCCTACTTTGTAGAAAAAAAAATTGGGTAGGCCTACCTTATGAAGGAAAGACCTAGGCCTACAGCATAATCCTGTACGTTATGGTACAGTAGGCTACTGTACGTTTCCAATATGACCCAGGGTAATATGCTGATTTAGTCTACAAAACAGAGGACTAAAGCGTGATATGTCATGTAGGCTTAACGTTTCTTTTAGGATAGGCTATGTTTTGTTGAAAAAGTACCCTAGTTCGCCGGTCATTATTCATTCATTCTGCATATCTTTGCTATCGTTTTCTTTCAATAATGTCCAATGGCTTAAACATTGTCCTTTATTGTTTGCTTTAGGCCTACCTTTATATTTTAGCCTACATTATTCAACTCACGTACTGTCATCTGATATTGGGCACTGCCAGTCAAAAAAAGCAAACAGCTGCGCGCACTGCACCTCTTTACGCAACTCCGACGCAACACTAAATATGAAGATGCCTTGCTTTCAGAAGATAACTTCCGTCCCTTGGTTGTGTAGGCTATATATGATATAGAATATCTAAAGCCTACATTGTATAGCTTACATTCAAATATTACCTTTCTGTTACGAAGCTGGGAATAGGCCTATGAGCGCAAATTAGTATGTAGTGGAGGCTAAACGCGAGTAAACACAGTTTATCCACCTCTGAAATTTCAGAAATAGAGTTTAGGCCTACCCACCTCTTATTAGAGTTTATCCACCTCTCAAAAGAGTTTATTCACTTTTAACATTCACAACTGTATTATCCAATACTATCCTATATTCCCAATACTGTGCAATAACCTCCACCATTATTAAACATGTTCTGAATGCCTTTTTAAAAAATCCGATACCGCATGGCGCAGTCCACCTCACCGAGATTGCATAATTCATAGTTCACCCACCTCTTATTTTACCACTATATCCCTGGCACAAATGTACTTTTCCTCTCCTAAACGAGGACAATTGGACATTTTATGGTCAATATTAGATTGGTGAGAACACTAAATATACTAGATCACCTGTAAGAATGTTTCAATCATTCTATCGTAGGTCTTGGTGTTTTTTTTTAGATATTATTAAATAAGTAGGCCTAAGCTATACGTTTTTTCACTTTCTTAAGTGGGCTATAGTTCTCATTAGCAGTTTTATGCTAAACCATGAAACATTAAGCTGCGTCCAAAGACGTCTTTAAAAATCTTCTGATACTGATCATGCATATGGCAAAGAAAGACATGAGATCGTTGGTCTTGGAATTTTGATCGCACTTAGACCTCAGATTACTTGCAGTACCCCGGCATTACCACAAGGAAATGGTCGTACGTCAAGTTTGAACCTGACGTGGAGATAAGCACTTTTCCACGTCAAAGACGGTTTTTATAAATCTGAGCGTTGGCATGGATTTGAGCGTACGCACGGTCTAAGATTAAATCTGTGCGTAAGAACGCTTTATAAATAAGGCCCCTGGGGAGGTGCACGGGGGCGGGGCCATTAACAATGTGGGGGGGGGGTCTGCTCACGGTACTGGCATGGATGCTGGGGGGTCTGCTATGTGGGGAGTATGTGGCAGCCTGAAGGTGGATTTTTGTTCTCTCAAGAGCCCCTAGTGAGAGGGATGAGGAAACAGCCCTGAGGGTCACCCTCTAGGTCAGTGGTTCTCAACCTTTTGGTGATGGCGAACCATCCTGGTATGGGGGGGACTCTGTGTTTTTAGGATAATGAAATTGAACAGCCTACTGAAATATAAAATTAATGTTATGAACTTTTATGAATTTTCCTGAAATATTTATTAAATAATTGTAAAGAAAAGTATTTTTGCATGTATTCTACCTTTTAAATATATGTATATTTTAAAATCTCACGTACCCCCTGGGGTACGTGTACCCCCATTTGAGAACCACTGCTCTAGGTAAAGCTGGATCCACTGTCAACCTCTAATATATCACTGATATATTAGACTCAAGTCAACTTTGTTGTCTTGAAACAGCAAATTAGCTATCCCAACAATAACAAATCAAATTCACCTTTGACTCAAACCAGCGCATAAAGTTAACTTTTCTAAAACATCATATGCATGATCTTGCAGTTGTCTGAACCTACAGGATAACCTGATTTCAGAAATAGTTGTTGCTATTTTTCTGTCGTAGTTCTTGTCGATAGTTGTTTTTGTCGATATTCTTATTAAAACATAATCTTACTGTCACTCACTGTGGATTTACCTGGACCTCTTCACAACTGTTGATGTGTCAACACCATGTTTCCCCCTGTAGAGCCATCAGTCAACACAATGGAATTACTCCAGGTTCAACAAGAACTGGCCTCAGAGGAGCAGAACTGATATACCATCAGAAGTCTGGGATCATTCTTCAGGCTTGGTCATGCTGTTTCTTTGCTACCTGTTGCATATTTTATTTTTGTAGGGCAAAAAGTCCAGAATCTCCATCATGTTTTTTGTATTGTTTTGCTATTGCTGCTCCTGTGTAATTCTGCTGTTCCTTTGCATGTCAAGGTCTTAAGTACAAAAAAACAAAACAAAAACTGGCCCATTTTACTCTTAAATTACATGTTTTATTTGTTGTGTACACTAAAAGTAAATTTACACACGTATAATCTGAAAAGAACCCTGGCATGCACGTACGTCTGTACAGGCTCTTCAAGTGACTCGTTTTCCATAGGAACTCCCCCATACATTTTACAGGCCATAGTTTCATCTGTTGTCAGCAGCCACAGAGAACTATGACGGTACATCCACTTTATCATTACAATGTGCAAAATCCTCCAGGAGACAGGTTAGCAGTGGTACTGACAAAAATGAAGAAGAAAGAAAATGCAAATTAGAGATCCAGAATAATGACAGCAGATGAGAAAAGAAAGCACTTTTAAACCACAGGGTACACACACAGAAAAAGAAGCAGAAATTGGTCCCTTGTTCCCTAGTGAGCTGACCCTTCACTCTTGCTTTTCTGTTCCTTCAAAATAAATATTTGCCAGTGGTTTTGACTTAAACTACAAATATATATAAAAAATAACAAAAAGGTGCATGAACTCACACACACACACTCACATACGCACACACACACACGTACACACGCGTCATACGTACACACATTATACACACACAGCTACAGAATGCTGCCACCTGTACCTTGTGGTTGTGATTTTAGATGTGTTTTCCTCAAGGGAGACGTGATGAAAGTACAGGCCAACACAAAGTTGAAAAACTATTATCATAGTAATGGTGCATACTGTGTATGCTGGAAAATCAAGTGTGAACAAAACGTGGGTGCACCCTCAGAACCAAACAGATTAAACTCAGCAAGAGCACAAAGATGACAGCTGGATCTTGCAGGCAGTGTGGTATTCAAGTTATAAGTTATCTTCATATCACTTAATTTGCACCTCACCTAAAGGATTTTAAACCATTGTTTCCTCATTTAAGACACACATATTATACAGCTCACCCACACTGTTGATTTAAGTAATCCTCAAATGAATAAAGAGCAAAAATCATCCCTGATTATATACAGACTGATTCTTCTAACAAATTCTTGTAATCAAACTTCTTTAAGAACATGATCTACAAACCAATGTGTACGCATTCTCTTCATTCAAACAGCATCATTTCCAGTTCTTGTTCTGCAACCACAATAATATTCCCTGGTCGAACCCACCAACTCCTCCACATAACTGGCTATTATTAAATATTACTAAAAAATAATTAAAACCCATAAAAAAAGGAAATAAACGCTGAAGGTAAAAAATGATATGAGAACCAAGACAGTGGAGGTGACCCTCAGATGGCTGGAGAGCAGGCCCCTTAGGCCCAGGATGAAGCACAGCAGAGGACAGTAGTGGATCAGGCAGGCCAGACGGCCGTCAGTCAGCTATGTGGGAGGAGGCTGAGGCCAGAGGCGTGAGGGAGGTGGGGAACATCAGCACTTTGGCCTGCATGAAGGACAGATCGGGCAGGCTGGTGATAACCTTCAGAGCCTCTGCACTAAGGTTCTCCTCCTTGCGGGGCTTTCTGCCAGGGGAAACGCACCCAAAGACAAACACAGATCAACACGGGCAGAGCTTTACTTCAGTGGTCACTCAAATAAGCTTAAAAGTAGTAGTGGAAAAAGCATGGCTAATTACGATTTCCCCCTGCAATCTCCAGCGGGGGAAATAAAGTATTAAACGCGTCAACATTTATTTTTGTAAGTATATTTCCAATGAGGCTATTCATATGAAATGTTCACCAGACATTAATACTAACTCAGGAAATCCACACATATAAACAAAACTAATAAAACCAAACATTTAAGTCCATAAATAACGTTATGTGTAATAAAGTGGAATGACACAGGAAAGAAAAAATGTTGATGCATTCGATACTTATTTCCCCCGTTGTATGTCTTATTTGTGTGCCTGATCGAAGAGCTGACATAACATCTGATTAATTGTAAAAAAAAAGTAGAAGAATATTACTGATGGACCCATAATAAAGCATACCTCTTCCGATGGACAACAAATGACTCATTTTTATACACAAAATTGAGATGAAAGAGATGAAAATTAAATTGGAAATGTTCAGATGTGCTAGCAGTTGTCAATCTTTTTATAGCAAGGTGACATTAATCCATAAACTATATTTAAGAGCTAATTTATGTGAGCAACAACTATTCTGTTTGAAACTATTTTTAAATCAATTTAAGTTAAGTTGTTGCAGACTCTAAAAGCCCAGAAAGGTGTGTTGTGGATTTTGCAGAAAAGTTTCATTTTTGCAACACTGACTCTGCATCTGATCTGCTAGGTCATTTTCAAACTCCACAGAAGTGTGTGAGGAGTTTGCAGCGCAAATACCTGGTGGACGTGCTGGTTTTCTCCACAGTGGACATAAGGCGAGCGAAGGCGTCGGCTACCCGGCTGCCTGTGCCACTCTGCTCCAGCTTAGCTGTAGTGAGCTCATACAGCTCAGGATCCACACCTGCAACCAACACGCAGGCGCCTTGTTTTAGATGCTCTGACAAAGATAAGGGCCGTTGCATTCATACACACAGTGAAGACGTTCTTTTATACAAAAACAAACAAACACTACTGAAAGAGAGATATTACTCCTATGGGAAGGGCAGAGACAGGAGAGGTTGTTAAATGAGAGTAAGGGCAGGCACATCTGAGTGAGGGGCAGGTGTGGTGGTAGCTGACCTGGGATGGACGTGCCACTGCCGGGGACAAGCTCCTCCACTGGCCCAAAGAAGTCCAGGTTAAGAAGAGAGGAGCCACCACTCGCTATGAGCCACACGCACACACACACACACACACATGGCAGAGGAATTGAGGCATGGAGAGCAGAGGGTTGACAATGAGGAAGATATATGGCAAGTAAGCATGTGAAAGGCAGAAAAATAACAGATAGAGGAGGAGAGGAAATGAGATGTTAAACATTAGTTAAACAGGTTAAATAGAGAGATAATTTAACATGCATCTGATATTCAAAGACTTTGACTGTATAATAACATTTTATTTTGAATATGTACTATGTATGTATGCATGTTGTATGTATGTATGTATGTATGTATGTATGTATGTATGTATGTATGTATGTATGTATGTATGTCTGAAGATTTTGTTGGCAATTGTTGATATTAGTGCCTGCACAAGGACTGCATCAAGGTGTTTTCTTTGGTTATGTTTCTGATTGTATTGTTAACAGCCACAGCTACAAAGAGTATTGACTGAAAAATGTGTTTTAAAAGTGAAGTATGTGATAAGGTATTTGTTGGTGCCCGCATTAGGGGCTTGCGCTTTGCTTGAACATCATCGCTCAAAAGCACTGTTAGTAAAATGCCACTGATTTTCATGTATGACAAAACTAAAATGTTTCAAGATCAATCAGAAAGGCAGACATGAGAAAGGAATGAGAGCGTGGGAGAGAGACTTGCCATCCAGAGGGTTCGTAAGGCCGCTGCTGCTCCAATCAAACTGGACAGGGGGGAGCACCTCCTAGTGGTGAGAAAGTGAAACTCGGATCAAACCATACAATGACCAAAGCGTTTGGGCCTACAGTGATACAGACCAGGCATATGCAGTGCATTGTGACCCACTCTTTTTTTTTTTTTTTTTTTTTAATTAGAAGAAATATTAATAGCAAATTCAATTGATTATGTGTGTAGTGTAGTGAGTGTAGGCTGGTGTGGCAAGCCTGCTGATTATCAAATGTGGAAAAAAAAAGAATAGGTCCAAATACTTCTGAATCGATATTAATCAGGACGATATCTGCCCCCACGCATCCCTCATTGCCATGGTTTTATGACTGCTTTCACAATTTTGAATAGAAGTTATTAAAATTGTACATGTTCACCACCATTCGGACCCCTGCGTTCACCATTACTCAAAAAGATGATCTTAAATGTCATGCCAATAGAATCCTAAATTATATGTATTCTCTCTCTTCCATTTAAAACAAATAAAGTTAACATACATCCCATGTTAAGTGTGTTACCTGACTTATAATTATGCTGTTTGCCAAACATGTTTATGATGTGCCTTATAAAGCAATAATTTATCTTATTCATATTCAATATTACATATGGATTGGCTCTAAACATGACAAAACCACTAGGGCACATTAGTGATTATCTTCTTTCCTTTAATTTTAAACATGGTAGCTTTGCTAGTGAATGTATGTTCAACATGCTGTGGGACATAATTAGGATTACAAAGCAATAGCCAAATAAGGGAAAACTCAACTCCAGGGCAAAGTATGATTTCAGGGAAACCAGCTCTGTAAACTACACCTAGCTTTGAGATGTCTGCATTCTGCACTCCACCTGGCCTGTGTCTGTGGTCGTGCTTATTCTTAACTCTACCTGGCCTGTGTCTGTGGTCGTGCTTATTCTTAACTCTACCTGGCCTGTGTCTCTGGGGTATCTACACATTTTCCAAGTGCAAATTTAAAGACCTTTTCAAGACATCTAAATGGAAAAATTAAGACTATACCACGGCAAAAAAGATACAACTTAAAACTGTTTTATGCAATAGTTTTTTTCTACTAATTTTAACACCCACCCCATTTTGGATGTCTACAGACGTTACCAAACATATTTTGGCAAAAAAAAATAATTGTGTATTTACCTTCACTGCTATAAATGCCCAATTTTAGGGTCTAGGCTGCTTGCTTTTGAAGCTGGCTGTACATATCTGGTTGTGCTACTGTCTGAGGCTGTTCTTCACCTGTGTCTGTAGTAGCCTAGGCTACTTGCCAAACATGTGTACTGGACTGGACTCCCTTCAAATTTTTTTTCAAAGGTAGACTATTTAAATATTTTAATAAGCCTACTAACTTTACTAGGCATCTATTGTCCCATATGCAGCACAGCAAATCAAAGTTAATCCACTTCTTTACATTTTGCATACCAGTTGTATTTAAACCAACCAAAGCTTGACTGAAACATTGTAAAACCTGCTGGTTTCATCTCAAGCATGCACATATTATGAACGCATTTACAGATGCGTTTTTTTATGTAGCCAGTCGCCGACATTAAAAAAAATATGCGGTTATATTTCATAACTTTTGCGAAGTACTGGGAAAGGCTGGCAAGCAAGATGCAGACAGGTATTACAGGTAGGCCTATTATAACTTAGACAGATATTTACTTAGGCTAGGCCAGCAAAACACGCTAGAGATGCAACAGATCAACTTAATCTGTATTTCCTCTGTCGGTCTGTGGTTCCTTCATAAATTGCGCAGCAAATGATCAGACGAGTGACAGAAGCACCGCGCATAATTTGACCAGCAGTCTTCGCGTCCATAGTTTGTGAAACGATGCTGCGTCCGAGCAAAGATTCTAGAAGCCCAGCGCAACTCCAAAAAGGAGGACAAATGAGCGTCTGGCTTGAGACTGCACTGGACAGGGCTTTTAAACTGTCCGGCCCAAATCCGAACGTAGGCCACCCTATCGCTAACTGGCTTACCAGCTCTTTCTCCGGCTCTATCGCTTGCATAGGCTACCTACGTATCTCTCAGCCCTCGGCTACAACACAAAACGTAAGGCATATTTTTACATATTCTTACCAATTTTCACACCTTTAACGACACCTGTGAAAAACATCTTCACTCTGCAACCACTACACTTCCTTCAGTAGCCTTAGAGCCACAATTACACGAAACCGGATGGAGACATTTCACTCACTCTCTCGCACTCGCTGGCAGTCCCATACACAAATTTAATACCTCCTTTTCGAAAATTCAAGACATTCCAGTCAATTTAAGACTTTTTTAGGCCTTAAAAACCGAAAGTTGTATTTAATACTTTTTAAGACTTTTTAAAGGATCCGCGGGAACCCTGGTCTGTGGTCGTGCTGCTTATTCTCTACTCTACCTGGCCTGTGTCTGTAATCGTGCTGCTTATTCTCTACTCTACCTGGCCTGTGTCTGTAATCGTGCTGCTTATTCTCTACTGTACCTGGCCTGTGTCTGTAATCGTGCTGCTTATTCTCTACTCTACCTGGCCTGGGTCTGTAGTCGTGGTGCTTATTTCAGTGGCCACTGCTGGCATCTGTGCTATAGAGGCGATCATCTCGGCAGCGGAGACGGGCTTCACTGGTTCTTTGGTAGGCTCCAGCATTCCCTGCACATAGAGGAAGACAGGACAGAACCCCAGACACAGTCAGCAACCTTTGCTATGCAGAAAATCAACATGCTACTGTACAGACAGTCAAACACTGACAGCATGAATTGATATGGAGACTACAGCCTTACACTGACACTGAGGGTATGCTCAGAATGGACAACTCTGTTAGGTTTTAAAAACAAATCTGTTTAACAAGGTGGGGTGGAAATACAGTGTTTAACTTTTTGTGTGCCAAGACCAAGATGTGTGGAACATGACACACATACATGTAAGTAGGGCTGTGTGCTATAAATACATTTTTTGACACAAAAATGAGCATGGAACAGAACTGTGAAAAGAGGATAAAACCAAACCAGTACATTCCTGTTTCATCACATCCCTACCAATAAAGTGACCAACACCTGGCACGTTCACTCACCAGGCTGGCAGCATACATGGGAACAATGACTGGCTGCTTCTTCTGACCAGTGAACAACTGTGTAAGAGAGAGGACACAGAAGATGTAGCAAAAACATCCCAAAGGAAGATTCCTTATCTCAAAAATGTCTTTTCTTTATCTCAAGACAAATAAATTAGCTCTTATTGAGATCTCATCTGTTTCTCCTAATAGAAAGTACTAAGTGCAAAAAGAAAGATATAAGGAGATATAATTAAAGAGGCAATGGTAAGCAGTGCAATCAGTAAAGGCCCTGTAAACACCGAGACATGTGTAGGGTGATCATATGGAATGGGTACGCTTTGAATAATGAAATGTTGTGAGTGTTACTGACGTTATCAATGACTTGTGGATAAAAACTGTCTCTGAATTGGGTAGTTAAGTTGGGCTTGTAAAGGAGGATGAATTCTGTTTGTTGACATCTCTGATCCTAGCGTGGCAAGTTCTTTTCCATCAACCTAAGTAAATTCATGAGCAACAACAATAATTAACAAAACTTACTATGTTCCTTGTGTCAATTCCCAGAGAGCACAACAACATCTTGTTGCTATGGGAACCACCCCACTGGTGCTGGAGGCCAAAGGCATTGTGAATGTCCTGCAACTGCCTCCACACGTCCCGAACTCCCCTACCAAACACACACACACACACACACACACACACGAAAAGATAATGGATATCAAACGTACTCCTGTAGACACTTTGATCTGTTTTGGACATCACTTTGAGCACTTCAATTGATCCAATGCAAATGAAGAGGAGAGAGATGGTGAGATAGTGAGACTGCACTCACTTGTTCCTTGCTGCACCCTCCAACCCCTCTGCTTGTGATTGATCTGCTGGCTTGAGGAAGCTCTGGAGGTGAAATACTTCCTCTTCTACAGGTGCCATGGGTGCCTCAGGAAAACTGCTCTGGAAGAGCTTCTCCAACCGACTCAACAGTGCAGCCTTCAGAAACGTATCAACAAAACATCAACAAAAGAGCAGACCCAAAAGCCAGTGTGAGCGTGCAACTCAAGAGAAAGCATAGTTTGAAAGCATAGTTTGACAGTACAGTTATGTGCATGATGAATGCACTGACACACTGAAGATCAGCAGTCACCACATCAGTCTCCAGATGTCAGATGGGATATTATGACAGTGCATAACTGTCAATGTAATATTTAAACACTATATAATGCTAACTATCCTGCCGAAGCAAAACAAACAGAACCTCATGCAGGTAATGCCAGGTGTGGCTACAATACAAGTACAATGGTTGTTTCCTAGACAACAAACACACTCACTGTTGCACCATCGGTCCTGCTGCTGTCGCTGCTGCAGCTGGGAGGCACTGTGAGTGGCTGCTGGCTCTCTTGCCAGTCTTCCTCTGAAGCATCCTCCGAAAGTGCTGTTGACTGCTGTGGCCCGAAGGTCGCCCACGATTCTTCTTCAGGACCCGCGTCCTTCTCTTCCTGCTGCTCCTCAAAGGCCGTCCAGTCGTCTGTCCCCCCACTCTCATCGCCTCCCACTGGAGCCGAGTGGAAGTCTGCGAAACTGTCACTGACCGGTATATTCCCAGGATCCTCTTCTGGCTGCTGTTCATTGTCTGCCTTATATTCAGACTCTGTTGGGTCTCTGGAGGAAACGGAGCTCAACTCCTCTGTCTGCAATTTCGAGTCTTCCCTAATATCGGCGTGTGCATCTGCTGTAACCACACCTGGCACCTGTAGTCTCTGTGGGTGGGTGAAGCTGGTGAATTCCTGTCCACAACCAAAGCCTCCCGGCGTTGATGAGAAGTCTCCAAAATCACCAAACTCTTCCTCGTCTCCATCCTCAGCCATCTGACTGTGGTCAGCTGGCGTGGCCGTCTCCTCTTGTAGCGGGGGCGAGGGAACAGAGCCTGTAGTGCTAAAATCACCAAACTCCTCCAGGGCATCAGTGGATAGCGGCCGGCCAAACGACGTCTCTGTTTCTGTCTCTGGCTCACTGTCATTCCCCGAGCTATCTTGCTTCTCTTCTGACTGCTCATCTGTGCACTGGATGCTAGACGAGCCTGGGCTGTGAACCTTGGCACCTTCATCTTCTGAGCCATCTTGCACCTCGCCATTAAGAGTGATCTCTGTCTGCTCTGTGTATGCAGTACGTGAGGTGTCAGTTTCCGTGTCCCTTTCAGTGTCAGCATCAGGCCACGAGTGGACACTGCCTCCATCTCCATTTTTCACTCCCCTCGAGGTACCAGTGGAGAGCGACTGCCCGTCAATCCCAGCAGCACAAGGGTCCCTAAGCGCATTCTCTTCCATGCCTGACTGGATGGAGCACTCTCCATCAGAGCTTGGATGGGGGGTGTTTTCCGCTTTCCATTCAGCAACAAATGGGTTTCCCCAGTTAGTGTTCTGGTTCGAGAGGTCATTGCTCTGACCGTGACTGTTAGTGTTGGAGAATGTTGCAAAATCTGCAAAGTCATCCACATTTTCGATGCCACTCGAAGTCCGGCAGCACTCAGTAGCAGCGTCTGGGCCTCTGGATTTTACAGGTGCATGAGTGTCGAGGGGAGGGGTTCCCTGTTCATCACAAGCTGCAAAACCATTTGTGAGTCGACTTGTGTCCTCCGGACTGCCATTACAGTCCACACTGTCCACCTCAGTCCAGTCTCTCCCACTGATTAACATGGAGTCTGTGTGGGTAGCGGTTTGTGAATGCTCTGCTAACTGTTTAAGCTCCTCTGTGCTAACTCTGTGCCCCGGGGCCTCCCCATCTCCTTGCCCCATGACTACACCATTAGCCTTTGCAGATCCCCCATGCTCCGAGAGTCCACCGTTGTTGAGGAGCTCTGGGGGAGAGGTAGCAGTGGGGTTCTGTGACTGGCTGAATGTCGTTGCTATGTTAAACTCAGTGAGGCTGATGCTGTTGGGTACTCCAGAGAAGTCACCGAACTCATCATCATCCTCCTCTGCACCATCCTCCATCGGAGGAGGAGAAGAAGAGTACATGCGGATGACATCGGGCTCCATCGTCCCTGTGCCAGTCACACCAGAACCACAGGGTCACACCTGTATGTAGACAACACAAATTAGCATCAAGGCAAACTAAAGACTGACTTTCCAAGCTAGCCTACTTTTTTTTCCCAAAACATGTCAAAACATCAAAACGTCAAAACAACAGCTATGTTGTTTGTTTTGTGAATGAATGACAAAAGTAGTACCACTCCTCTCAGAAATAAAAAGGCTATACACAGTATGTATCACTGACCTTGCATTGAGGTGAAATTTTGTATAAAGTTGTGTCTGTGCAGTGTTTCCCATACATTGACTTATTTGTGGCGGCCCACCACAATATCAACATTGAACACCACACAATGATCTTTCATGTTGTACTAAATTGTGCTTAATTATGGTTAGCATCATAACCACGCTGTGCTAATTTGTTAAATTGCATTCAAGTTAATTCTGCAAACCAACCACCACAAATGGAATTCAGTTCTCTGGGAAACACTGCTGTATCAAATCATGTAGGCTAGGCCTAATCATTATCTTGGGAAGTACAAGGCAGTGTGCGATAAGTCTTCATTTTGCAGAACAAGCCTACTCTACACTATCCACAGCTCTCTCAATAAATGGTTTGTGTTAATATATTCCAACCACAATTTGAACTCACAGCTGCTATAAGATCACCATACATTTTGGAGAAGTAAAATTCCTTATATAGCATTATTAGACTGTGAGGCTAAAATGTCACCGACTGATGTTCCAATACACGAATTTGGCATCCAACCAGAGAATTGTCATCAACTATCGTTTAACCCTGTGCCACTTTAAATCAACATGTAGGATGACAAATAGCTAGCGTTAGGATAGAGCAATGGGGAATGTAACGTCAGCCTTGCTGAACAGCGAAATCAGTTGCAATTTACCTTAGCACGAGAACAACTATTTCACACAACTTGCAGCTACTGTTTCCCAGCGTATGACTAGCCCACTCTGTCTGTACACTGTCTGAGACCTCTAGAAATCTGACGAAGGCCGGTGTTTACATTTGTCACTGACAGCTTGCTAACAGCTGGCTAGCAAACAGGCCAACACTAAGCTGACTGAACATGACCTCACCTGAGAAATCTATTCCAGCTAGTAATGTTATCATCACTCCCCGCTACTATGAATACACGTGTGAGTACACGTTGCTAACTCAATAAATTCACATTTCAAGTAAGGATATATTTAACATCTGTCTTGAGAGACTAACTAGCAAACTATCTTGGTCTCACAAAATAGTTAGCTAATTTAGCTACAGGCTATGGGCGTTAGCTAGCACGCTCACTACAACATTAATGTTAACGTTAAGCTTAGCAACATAGCTAAGCCAAATAATGACGTAGCTAGCTAGCTATTCAGTTTGGAGGCAATAATTGTAAATAATGACGCTCAACTGAATGGACACTTAATTGACCTTACCACCACCACTACTTCTATCGCTGACTACTGTTACTTCCAATAACGTTAAACGGGTTACTTCGTCATTCTCAAGGTTTTATTACTCAATGATGCTAACAATGGCTAACGTCATTTAGCATAAATCCATGAGTGCTCTTTCCGCGTCCGAGTCATCAACCTGTGTTTGCTAGAAGCCTAGATAGAAAAAAATTAGAACTTAACGTCACCTCAGGGACCTTGACGATTCAACCACATGACTCAGGAATAAGACAGATACAAGCAGCACAATACTGATCGATCCTGATGTTTATGGTTACGATGCATATATCCAGTAAAGATTGATTCTGCCGGGTAATGGTACCCTCTGCCTCTGCTATTATTACCCAGAATGCATCAAGATGTTTAGGATAGCAGGTGAGTCTGTCCCCAGACCGTCCCCACTGTCGTGCCTGTCCCATGTAGGAAAGGTTGACAGTGGGACCTGCTAATGAAATAGCAGGCCTACCCCATTTGACACATTTATCTTTCCCAAATCTGCACCTAAATGTTGCCAACTTTTTCTAGGTGTTGTTACTGTCTAGGCACTACATTGCCCATCCCAAACTGAATTTCTGAATACATCAAGAAACATGATAAAATACAAGTCAGGATTCATCCTAACATCAGCCAAAAGCTACAATTTAGGCAGATAAACATCAACGTGACAAATGCATGGCTCTCAAACTATGGTATGTCTCTCAAATGGCTGACATAGGGAAAGTTAAAGTAGACTAAGCTTAATACTTAGCAGCAGACTTTTATCTAAAGCAATATCACAACGGCAGATTCGGGAATTGAACCCAGGTTGGTCAGTTGCAGTTGATGATGTTACTGATGCTCCACTACGCCCACATTAAAAAGGCCATCTCAGAAATGTGGAGACAAAGCCAAACTGCCCATAAGTCATTCTCAATACACACAAATGCACACACACACACACACACACACACACACACACACACACACACTCACATGGGTGAAATAATAAAAGTCCCACACAGCAACACTGAACATACGTGGGAAGGTAAAGTCACATTTTTCCCCACAACAGCACAGAAAAAAAAGCTGCCATAAAAACAGTGGTGCGTCAAATGTTCCTGCAGGACGCAGCACTGTGGAGGCCTATCAAAGGCCCCATCTTGACAGGAACGATGTGAAAGACGGTCTCTTAAAGACCTCTCTAGTTGGCAGGAGCGATCCGGAGACCTCATGATTAGTAGGAATTTAGCGGAGACACCAAGGTTAGCTGGAATGAGACCCCTCCGGTCCGCAGGAACGATGCAGAGACCCACAAGTTGTCAGCAGCACTGTGGAGGTCCATCACTGGCTTTCACTATCATGTCGTGAGGTGTCATAATGCAGTGCCTATAAAAAGTATTCATCTCCCTTTGATATCTTCCTCTTTTTTGCTTTTACAAATGGAATTGGTCTATTTAATTTGGCCTTTTTTTAATTTACAAAAAATCAATGTCAAAGTAAAAACAGATTTCTACAAAGTTAATTAATTAAAAATATATATAATGTAGAATAAGTGGTTGTATAAAACTTAAAGTGACTGACTTATATCAATAGCAGTCCAGCCAATTGGTGCTATAGCCTCACAATCAGTGAAACGGACATCGCCTGAGTGCAGTGGATGTGTGATTTTCTAATGAGGAGACACAGCACTCAAAGATTCCTCCATAGAAATGTATGGAGTTTGTAACGTCAATATGGCAGCTGTCTATATCCCGCCTCTTCCGCTGCCAGAAGTCGACATGTGAATACACCATGCCAATCATGTGGTAGCCTATGTTGTGAATACATTGTGCCAATCATGTGTTATGATCTCGCAGCTGGACACGCACACGCGCAGTTCTGCTGAAATAGCTGCCCAAAGTGTGTTGCAACATGGCCGCCGAGTGGGGGGACATGCCTAAAAAAAGGACTTTGGTATAGTATAGCAATATAAAGACACCTGTGTCTGGAAAGTCCAGTCAGGATTCCTGTATATTCCACCATGAAGACAAAAGAACACTCTAAGCAACTCAGAGAAAATTGAAAAGCATAAGTGAGGGGAAAGGGGGGGAAATGCTCAAATCACTGAACATCCTCTGGAGTTTAATGAAATCCATTATTAAGGAATATAAGGAATATGACATATGTATAAATCTGCCTAGAGCAGGCCGTCCCCACACACTGAGTGACCATTAAAGAAAAATACTGTTGGGGAGGCCACCACGGCATCTACAACTCTGAAAGAGTTAAACGTTTCAGCAGCTGAGATGAGAGAAACTCTGCATACAACAACTATTGCCAGAGTTCTTCACCAGTCAAAGCTCTATTGAGTGCCAAAGCTCTTATTAAATCTCGTCTAAAAGCCCAAAGACATGTGTGAGACTCCAGGGTCAAATGGCGGAAAGTTCTGACCACAAATGCACCATCCCTAATTTGAAGCATGGTTATGGTAGCATCATGCTGTGGGGATGCTTCTCGATAGCAGGCCCTGCCTGGAAGGCTTGTAAATGTAAAGGTAAAATGAATTACTTAATGAAATAATAAGCAAAATATATGGAAATTCTGGAGGACAATCTGATTCAGTCTGCAAGAGAACTACGACTTGGGACAAGAATTACTTTCAGACAATGAGCCGAAGCATCGAAAACGTCACAGAAATGGTTTAAAGACAACAAGGTGAACGTTCTGAAGAAGTCAAGTCAAAGCACAGACCTAAATCCAATAGAAAATCTTTGGCTGGACTTGAAAAGGGCTGTTCACACCCGATACCCTTCCCTCTCAATTAAAAATAAGAAACACCTCAAGAGCATTGTGAACACAATGTTCTAAAATCATTGGCCACCCTCTTCAGTCTCTGAAATCACTGCACGACAAGGCAACACTAAGGAGAGCCAACTACATCTTAGAAGACTCTACCCATGTCCTACATAGAGCTTTTGAATGGCTGCCCTCTGGCAGGCGTCTGCCCTGTCCTCTGGCTAGGACTAACAGGAGGAAGGCTTTACTTTTGGGGCTATTCACCTTTTGAACTTGAATATGCTCCAGCCCCCCTCCTCCTCCCTCTCCTGGGACTACCCCTGTCTGTCCTGTTGTTTCTTTTGTCCTGTCTTATATGTTGTGTTATGCCTGATATGTCACTATGCCTGCATGGAGAAATTGCCCCTCAGGGATAAATAACGTTTTTTTTAATTGAATTGAATTGAACATGACAGAGCCTGAGCAGTTTTGCAAAGACAATGGAGTAAAAGTGCAGTATCCAGATGTGCAAGCCTAATTCAGACCTATCCACGCATACTCCATGCTTTAATTGCGACAACAGATGCATCTAAATGCTGACTTGAAGGGGGTGAATATTTATGCAATCACTTATTTTGCATTATATATTTTCAATTAAATAAATTAATTTAAATAAAAAATAATTTATTTAAATTGACCATTTATAAAACCAATAAAAGGGGAAATATCTAAGGGGGGTGAGTACTTAGGCACTGCATCAGCACCCAGGCAGAGCACGTCTTTATTTGCCAGTGCCCTGAGGATAGCAGACGGTCTCCTGTAAGTAACAGCATTCTTGGTCTCTGACAGGTGGTGATGAACACTGTGGAATGGAACCACAACTCTCAGACAATCTCCACCTTCATTCAGGTCAGGCCCTCCAAGCGACAGTGGGTGCGATCAGTGTCTATTTTGTAGATCTTCCTCTCCATTTTGCAGGTCACCTAACTCTAACACCAGTGTGTAGAGTTTAACCTAGAATAAATGGTAGCCTAATGATCTTAGGTTATAGAAAAATTAGACCTACCCTTGCACACAACAATGTTTATTTTTCATTGGCCAATAGGTGGGGCTGTTAACACAGATCCACTCAAGAACATCCTGTTCTAAGCCAATTGGGACTTCAATAGTGTGGGTTTATTTTTTGTGTGGTAGCCTAGGCATCTTAAACATGTCTTAATCATTAGCCTATCAGCTAGCCTCCATAATAGGCCTAGGCTACTGAAGTTGAGCAGTTGAATGTGATACACTAATCGGATACATTTCTATAGGCTACCATTTTTACAAATCTTAGTCTAAGTTCAGCAAACAATTTTGCATCCTCTGTCTAGATTCTACCCTTCACCATTGTAGTCACTGTTTAAGCATAGGTTAATCAATCTCTCTCTCACACACACACACACACACACACACAGGAATCCGGCCAAGTCTTTTGTTCCCTCCCAAGTCCTGGGTATTTAAACACACTGTAAATATAGCCGTGCGCATGGTTACTGTCGTCATGGCGGCATGACAACAGCCCACAGCCTGCCTAGGCACTTGGCAGCCAGGGAAACTTAATATTTGCTTAGCGTTAGCATAACATTTTTATTATGTAATCCGTAGCAGCAGAGCGTTTAGACTGCGCAAGCTTTCTGCATTCTCATTGAAGTCAGGAATACTTAGCCCGAGCTTGTTGCTATGTTGATGTGTTGGAGTGCAACGGCACCAACAAACGCAAGTTCAAGCGCTTCCTTCAGGGAACATCTGGAGTAGGCTAGGGGGAAAAAAGCCTCGGGGTTTGAGCTGGGGAGTGTGGCAAGGACTGCGGAACTGAATGAATGCATTATTGCCAGAGTCGAGTTACGTTTCGGAACATCCTAGTTAGGAGGACATTAGCCTATAGATTTCGCCGTCTATTAGTTAGGCTACATTTAGTCTCTACAAAAGTTTAGTTACTACAAAAGTAATTCACTGAGGCAATGAACTTTTTAGCTTCCATCAGGCAGTTGCTATAGCCTCACCACAGTGGATTTTAGGCAATTCCTTAATTTCATTTTCATACATTATGATAGGTTGGGCTATTTAAGATAGATTGTGCTGGGTTGTAGACTAGACTATATTTATGATTTTAGCAAAAACATACTTAGGCTATTTGTAGGCTAAATTATATGTATATATAGACTACAAATATTTCATAGCCGAACGAAGCTGCAACGTTAATTGGGCTGGTGACATGTGACGCAATGTTGTGTGTTGGGAAGAGGGGGAGACACAAAAATTGCACCTTCATTATGCGCGTGCCCCGGTCATCCTCGGTTTATCTAGGATGTGTGCAGAACAGTCAGTGAAGCTACACAGTGTCGACTACATTTATTCCTTATTTTAAAACCTTTACTTAAACCTTCAGGCTACTTACAAACGAAGCTTATCACGTAGAGTAGGGAGCTTCAACTTTGAAATTGAAATCGCATCGACCAGTCCCACATTCAGTGGACAACTGTTTCAGGGCTTTCAGTCTGGTAAGTGGCTTTGATTCAGTGGTTTTGTCGCGGCATACACGCAAGCCTTTTTTTTCTAACGTTTGTCAAATTGAAATATTTTTATTTTGTAGGCCGAATTAGTAGGCTATCAATAAACTGTATAGAATGATTGTATAAGACCTTATCCTACAATAATGGGCAAGGCTACAGCTTGGACAAATAGCCTGGTCGTGGTGATAGTCGACAATATCGACAATAAACAATTGTCGATGATAAACAACAGAACTTTTGGCATATATTTTGGCATATATATATATATATATATATATATATATATATATATATATCTATAAAGGCAGGCCAAGGCAAGGTCACTGTTGCAATACTCTTAAATTTAGACATGAGACATGAAGCTACTGTGCAGTTGTAGTATAGTCCTATATTCTGTGAAATGAAATTCATAGGATATAGGGAGTCTGAATTTATGCCTACTTTGGGTCATAAAATGATATTGGAATTTGCAATTATAACTTTTTGCCCTTTTTATTCTGTTGCCAGCTTTCTCCAGGTTGTTACATCTTAGCTCATTCGAATTTGTCATTTGATTATCTAGGATGTTCTTCCTTGGCTTAGTAAATGTCTTCATTAACAATGCCAGTGGGTTCACACGCCATTGACCCCCAGCTCAAATAGGGCGAGTCTTCCACTGCCTTCTCTGCAGCGAGCCTTGTCTGCATTAGCCTGGATGCTTTACTTGGTTTATAAATAACTGCATCATATCACTCTTACACAGGTTGTTCCAAGCCTCAAAAGGCTTGAATTACTTTTTCAAGTTAATGTCGCTGTTGCTAATCTAGTGGGATGGAGTTTGACAGG